>NC_090329.1:98694573-98986400 GCF_035084215.1 Heptranchias perlo | reverse complement strand
TAGCGCGGGGATGGGGGGGGGGGAGAGAGCGCGGGGATGGGGGGGGGGGAGAGAGCGCGGGGATGGGGGGGAGAGAGCGCGGGGATGGGGGGGGGGAGAGAGCGCGGGGATGGGGGGGGAGAGAGCGCGGGGATGGGGGGGGGACAGAGCGCGGGGATGGGGGGGGGGGGGAGAGCGCGGGGATGGGGGGGGGGGGAGAGAGCGCGGGGATGGGGGGGGGAGAGAGCGCGGGGATGGGGGGGGACAGAGCGCGGGGATGGGGGGGGGGAGAGAGCGCGGGGATGGGGGGGGGGGGGAGAGCGCGGGGATGGGGGGGGGGGGGGAGCGCGCGGATGGGGGGGGGGGGGGAGAGCGCGGGGATGGGGGGGGGGGGGGGAGAGCGCGCGGATGGGGGGGGGGGGGGGGAGAGCGCGCGGATGGGGGGGGGGGGGAGAGAGCGCGGGGATGGGGGGGGGGGGGAGAGAGCGGGGATGGGGGGGGGAGAGAGAGCGCGGGGATGGGGGGGGAGAGAGCGCGGGGATGGGGGGGGAGAGAGCGCGGGGATGGGGGGGGGAGAGAGCGCGGGGATGGGGGGGGAGAGAGAGCGCGGGGATGGGGGGGGGGAGAGAGCGCGGGGATGGGGGGGGGTGGAGAGAGCGCGGGGGATGGGGGGGGGGTGGAGAGAGCGCGGGGATGGGGGGGGGTGGAGAGAGCGCGGGGATGGGGGGGGGGAAGAGAGCGCGGGGATGGGGGGGGGGGGAGAGAGCGCGGGGATGGGGGGGGGAGAGAGCGCGGGGATGGGGGGGGAGAGAGCGCGGGGATGGGGGGGGAGAGAGAGCGCGGGGATGGGGGGGGGAGAGAGCGCGGGGATGGGGGGGGAAGAGCGCGGGGATGGGGGGGGAAGAGCGCGGGGATGGGGGGGGAAGAGCGCGGGGATGGGGGGGGGGGGGAGAGAGCGCGGGGATGGGGGGGGGGAGAGAGCGCGGGGATGGGGGGGGAGAGAGCGCGGGATGGGGGGGGGAGAGAGCGCGGGGATGGGGGGGGGGAGAGAGCGCGGGGATGGGGGGGGGGGAGAGAGCGCGGGGATGGTGGGGGGGAGAGAGCGCGGGGATGGGGGGGGGGGGGGAGAGGAGCGCGGGGATGGGGGGGGAGAGAGCGCGGGGATGGGGGGGGACAGAGCGCGGGGATGGGGGGGGGGGGGGAGAGCGCGGGGATGGGGGGGGGGGGGAGAGAGCGCGGGGATGGGGGGGGAGAGAGCGCGGGGATGGGGGGGGACAGAGCGCGGGGATGGGGGGGGGGGAGAGAGCGCGGGGATTGGGGGGGGGGGGGGAGAGAGCGCGGGGATGGGGGGGGAGAGAGCGCGGGGATGGGGGGGGGAGAGAGCGCGGGGATGGGGGGGGACAGAGCGCGGGGATGGGGGGGGGGGGGGAGAAGCGCGCGGATGGGGGGGGGGGGGGGGGAGAGCGCGCGGGGGGGGGGGGGGGAGAGCGCGCGGATGGGGGGGGAGAGCGCGCGGGGGGGGGGGGGGGGGGGGAGAGCGCGCGGATGGGGGGGGGAGAGCGCGCGGATGGGGGGGGGGGGGGGGAAGAGCGCGCGGTTGGGGGGGGGGGAGAGCGCGCGGATGGGGGGGGGGGGGAGAGAGCGCGCGGATGGGGGGGGGGGGGGGAAGAGAGCGCGCGGATGGGGGGGGGGGGGGGAGAGAGCGCGGGGATGGGGGGGGGGGGAGAGAGCGCGGGGATGGGGGGGGGGGGGGGAGAGAGCGCGGGGATGGGGGGGGGGGGGGGGGGGAGAGAGCGCGCGGATGGGGGGGGGGGGGGAGAGAGCGCGGGGATGGGGGGAGAGCGCGGGGAGGGGGGGAGAGCGCGGGGAGGGGGAGAGAGCGCGGGGATGGGGGGGAGAGAGAGCGCGGGGATGGGGGGGGGAGAGAGCGCGGGGATGGGGGGGGAGAGAGCGCGGGGATGGGGGGGAGAGAGCGGGGAGGGGGGGGGGGAGAGAGCGGGGAGGGGGGGGAGAGCGCGGGGAGGGGGGGAGAGCGCGGGGAGGGGGGGGAGAGCGCGGGGAGGGGGGGAGAGCGCGGGGAGGGGGGGGAGAGCGCGGGGAGGGGGGGGAGAGCGCGGGGAGGGGGGGGAGAGCGCGGGAGGGGGGGGAGAGCGCGGGGAGGGGGGGGAGGAGCGCGGGGAGGGGGGGGGAGAGCGCGGGGAGGGGGGGAGAGGCGGGGAGGGGGGGGGGGGGAAGAGCGCGGGGAGGGGGGGGCCGGGGAGAGTGCGGGGAGGGGGGAGAGGGAGATGGCAAGGGAACGGAGAGGGAGGTAGCAGGGGATAGGCAATGGAGTAAACAAGGGGAAACAATGGGTGGGGCAGGAAGGGAAAGAGGAAGAATGGGAAGGGGGAACGAGAGGAGGATTCGAAGAAAGGGGTATGGGGAGAAGGATCGGGGAAAGGGATGGGGACAGGGAGGCAGGAGAAGAGGGAATCACAGTGGGAGATGGGAAACATGCTCAGCAGAGGTGAGGGTGTCAGTCTCAGTGTGGGGGTGCGGTAACATCGTCAGTTGGAGTGGGAGTAAAGATTGTGGTAAGGGGCCAGATTGTTTGCACCGTCGATGGGCCCAGTTACTCCACTTTGAGTATCCGCTACATAAGTCATGATATGAGAGTCCATTAAGCAGAATAATTTTAGCATAAAAACATAAAGAACAGGCATATCTAAATATTGCATGCACCTTTCCCTCGAGTAAGTAATTTCACTTACGCATCCAACTCCTCGTTGAACATACTCCAACAAACATTCTAACAAATATTTCAATATTCTTAATTCCTATCATATGTCCCCATTAACTGCACCTATTACTGCAGGATGTTACTCATTTAAAATTTTAAAAATCATTTCATCAAGGCTGTGTAGGTAAACAAGGTTCACTTATTATTAATTGCCGTCAACTTGCTGTCGTCACTAGCAAAATATAAAAACTGATCAATGCTAATATTAGTTATTGACAGCAAAACTCTGCAAAGGTCCATTGAAACTGATATTAAAATTAAGAAAAATCCATATTAATGAATTAAAATTTTGATGAAATATACAACTGCATTTTATGGGTGTGGAGGATATTAAGAAATATATTTAGATGGAAAGAAAAATAAAAGTGAATCATACATTTCAGTTTAGCCAGCACAGCTATATATTAGTCCAAATTGAGTAATGCATCTTTTCTGATTCATTTGTGTCAAGGCTGATTTCTGTCATTGCTTTTCGAGAAACAGATGCAACCATCTAACACAGTAACAGAGGGTTAAGATGATGATTCCGTCTGTTCTTTTTCACCACTGCCTATTCTTCAGATTTATGCATCTGGAATTGAGGTAATTGCACTTAAACACTTAAATAGATTTTGAACTTCAACATGTGTAAAAATACACACTTGAAGAAGCTGAACGACAATTATATTTGTTTCAGCTGTATGGTTAGTACTTCCATAAAATTAAAACTACTTCAGTTTTTATGTTGTGACCTCATGACAAGATACATGGAACTGTGAAATCAATCTTCACTCATGACGTCAGTGAAGAGGTGACTACAAAATCTATGCTCCCAAGGCTGCCTTTGACCAACTTCATGTGCCTTGTATTTATACAAGATCCATTTTCATTGGTTCCACTATAAGCCAGATCCCTTGATGCTGACATTGACTGGTTTACACTGTAGGGAAGATTTGACAATGGATAACTGAGAACCCGCAAAACTCCCACACACGGTGTAGTCAGTATAAAGTCATACTTGCAAATTTACCAGTGTGGCTGGTGGGAAATGGTTTGATGCTGGAGGAAGCTCCACTCAGGCAGCTAGCCTGTGTGGACAGTTTGAAAGGACAGCCCATCCACAGTGAGATCAACAATGGCACAACTGATCTTAAGCACTGGCAGCAGCTGCTGTTTAGGTTTGCCATTAGCAACACCCAGCAGGCAGAGGCAACAGGCAAAATCCCCTCCCAAAGGAAGCTGCCTCCAATAGCACCCAGTCTACTTTCTTTACTTTACAGGGTTGCCTCTGATGGCAACCCTGCAACTAAATAGGATATCAAACCATAAGTCATAGAAATATAGATGCAGAAACACAAGTAAATGCACTGGCATCTCTTTCATTACATTTAGGATTACATGGCAATTCAGTACCTCTTAAAGCTGAAATTTTAAATTCTACACTCCATAGGAATACAGACCAAAAAATTCTCAGCATGCCTGACAACAAACTTATACTTGCTGTTATAAGTTGATCTGGTGGAGTTTGTGCCGAAATTGGCGAGGCCCCAATTATTCTGCTGTAAAGGCTACCATATCTCAAACATGCCTGTTTAACAGCTAGGCCTAATCGTGAAATGAACAGATCAAGATGGAACATCTTCTATTTGGATGGAGAGCAACAGCTCTGAGAACACGTCCTGACACAATCTTGGAGGTGGATGGGAGCTGTGACAGCACACACATATTAGGTATTGCCAGACTCTTCCCAGGACAAATGGACTGTGAGTAGCTGCAGAGATGTATACATTAGCCACTAGAAAGAAATGCCAGCAGCATACAGCCTATTTACAGGATAGTGGAACAAGACACTAAAGTTCTTGGATTGGGTAATAACACCAGCCAGTGCATCTTCAGAATGCAATACCAGAGGATAATCCTTCTGAGTTACTTCTGGTAATGTGACTGTTACAATTCGGATTATCTCCATCACACTACGTCCGGATGTCTCTCTCCGTATATCTGTTGTTATCTCTCCCTCAAGCAGGGGGGAGATGAGGAAAATCTTTTTTACTCAGCAAGTTGTTATGATCTGGAACGCACTGCCAGAAGGGTAGTGGAAGCAGATTCAATAGTAACTTTCAAAAGGGAGCAGGATTTATACGTGAAAAGAAAAAAATTGCAGGGCTATAAGATCATAAGAGATAGGAGCAGGAGTAGTCCATTCGGCCCTTCGAGCCTGCTCTGCTATTTAATGAGATCATGGCTGATCTGATTTTTACCTCAACTCCACTTTCCCGCCCTTTCCCATATCCTTTGACTCCCTTGCTGATCAAAATTTGTATAACTCAGCCTGGAACATATTCAATGGCTCAGCATCCACAGCTTTTTGGAGTAAAGAATTCCAAAGATTCACGACCCTCTGGGAGAATAAATTCCTCCTCATTTCCGCCTTAAACGGGCGACCCCTTATTGTGAGACAATGCCCCCTAGTTTTAGATTCCCCCACGAGGGGTAACATCCTCTCAGCATCTACCCTATCGAGTAGCCCTCAGGATCTTGTATGTTTCAATAAGATCTCCTCTCATTCTTCTAAACTCCAATGAGTATAGACCCAAATCTGTTCAATCTTTCCTCAGAAGACAAACCTTCCATACCCAGAATCAACCTTGTGAACCTTCTCTGAACTGCCTCCAATGCAAGTATCTCCTTCCTTAAATAAGGGCACCAGAACTGTACGCAGTACTCCAGGTGTGGTCTCACCAGCACCCTGTACAGTTGTAAACAATTTTACAACACCAAGTTATAGTCCAGCAATTTTATTTTAAATTCACAAGCTTTCGGAGATTTTCTCCTTCCTCAGGTAAATGTTTCAAGATCTCCTTGAAGCCTACGCATTTATACATAATTGAATAATACATGGTGTTTACAGACTGCCCCTGCAACTGCCCGTTGCCAAGGCAATCACCGTGTTCAGACAGAGAGGTGTCAGCTGCAGAACCCCCGAATACACATTCAACAAAAAAACAAACAGGGAAAAAAAACAGAGAAAAAAAAACACAGAGAGAGGCAGAAACATCCGGAAGGCAGAGAGAGCCAGCAAATGACCCATTATATTAAAAACAGATAACATTTGTTCGCTGGTGGGGTAACGTGTAGCGTGACATGAACATGTCACGCTACACGTTACCCCACCAGCGAACAAATGTTATCTGTTTTTAATATAATGGGTCATTTGCTGGCTCTCTCTGCCTTCCGGATGTTTCTGCCTCTCTCTGTGTTTTTTTTTCTCTGTTTTTTTTCCCTGTTTGTTTTTTTGTTGAATGTGTATTCGGGGGTTCTGCAGCTGACACCTCTCTGTCTGAACACGGTGATTGCCTTGGCAACGGGCAGTTGCAGGGGCAGTCTGTAAACACCATGTATTATTCAATTATGTATAAATGCGTAGGCTTCAAGGAGATCTTGAAACATTTACCTGAGGAAGGAGAAAATCTCCGAAAGCTTGTGAATTTAAAATAAAATTGCTGGACTATAACTTGGTGTTGTAAAATTGTTTACAATTGTCAACCCCAGTCCATCACCGGCATCTCCACATCATGACTGTACAGTTGTAGCATGACTTCCCTGCTTTTATACTCCATCCCCTTAGAAATAAAAGCCAATATTCCGTTTGCCTTCCGGATTACCTGCTGCACCTGTATGTTGACTTTTTGTGTTTCATGTACAAGGACACCCAGATCCCTCTGTACCACAGCATTTTGTAATATTTCTCCAAATAATATTTTGCTTTTTTATTTTTCTTCCCAAAGTGGATGACTTCACATTTTCCTATATTATATTCCATCTGCCAAATTTTTTCCCATTCGCTTAACCTGTCAATATCCCTTTGCAGACACTTTGTGTCCTCCTCGCAACTTGCTTTTCCACCAATCTTTGTATCATCAGCAAATTTGGCCACAACACAGTCTGGGCACTAAATTGGGCCATGTAGCGCCCGTTATTTCGGCGCTACACGGCCTGTCCGACATCCAAGATGGCGTCTTGGATGCGCACGCATGTTTCCTGCGTAACATGCGCCAGACGCCATCTTGGTATAGGAGTTTGCGCAGACGCAGATAAGGAACGCTGGAATCATGTAAAGTAGGGTCAAAATGGCTTCAATCAGCGTGCAAAGCTGATTTAAAGTGATACGCAGCATTTTGGGACTTTGTGTGCAATTTAACGCACGGTCTTAACCCCGACCATCTGAACGTGTCTTCTAGTGCCTGGAGGACCCCCTACCAGCACTATTTAAAGGGACCATGCAGGACTTACAGGTTAGTGGCTGGATTATTGCCTCCAGCTGCCGAGACATTTGTAACTGTTTTTGGAGGTCTCCGAGATGTCAATACTAGGATGCGGGGACTTAGCCTAACATTTAGAGCCAGGACGTGCAGGAGTGAAGTTAGGAAATGCTTCTACACGCAAAGGGTGGGAGACGTTTGGAACGCTCTTCTGCAGACGGCAGTTGATGCTAGCTCAACTGTGAATGTTAAATCTGAAATTGATAGATTTCTGTGAACCAAGGGTATTAAAGGATTGGGGCTAAGACGGGTATATGGAGTTAGGTCACAGGTCCACCATGATCTCATTGAATGTGAAACATGCTCGAGGGGCTAAATGCCACGGCCACTTGCTGCCTCGTGATATGCGTCACCTTCTCCTGCAAAAAGCAGGACGTGTGCCTGGGTGATGTGCCTGTCATGGTTGAATAGCCGCCAGTGTGTGTGGGCTGTGAGTTGTGGGTGGGCAGCTTGAAATAGTGGTAATGTGTAAAGGTGAGAGGAGGCATCTGATTAGAAGAGTTGAGTACTGATGGAAAGAGTTTGTTGGTATGTTGGGGATGGGGGGGGTGTAGTGCATGGAGCAGTGGATGCGACTAGTGGTGCAGTTGACCTCACTCACCTTGACTGCTCATTCAAAGCACTGAACTTCTTCCTGCTCTGCATCCACGTTCATGATGCCATGCGCCTGGCATTGACTTTGTCCCCCGTTGCCTCCCACTGCCTTTTGAGTATATGTCTGGAGGGCCTCTTGCCCCCGCTGCGGATATAGGATGTCCCGCCTTCTGTCCTCCTCTTGCACCCAAGGTCTCTAGTGCATCAGCAGAGAAGCTTGGTGCATGCACCCTCGCAGGCCTGGTACCAACTCAGATCGGCAGATTGGTGAGGTCTGGTGTGCAGATTGGAGGATGTGGGATTTAGTAGTGCGCAACCTTTATGCAATGTTTTAACATAACTCATCAGTTTGTAAACATAGGGATGGGATTTGTATCTGTGTTTTAAGTGTGCGATGTCTTATCTCTGTTCAGACTCTATGCAGACAGTAGACTGTTATTTTCAGCAAATAACAGGTACAAGCTACCTTTAAGAGATTTTTAAGAAACATCCTCCCTTTAAGAGATGGCACTCCCTCTGGTGGTGGAAAGTGCAAATTGCATTCATTCCACCTGCAAGGCCTGGAAAGAACGCCGGATGTGCTCCCTTGGGTCCAAACTTGCGTCTTGCCTGCCCAGGGTTCATCGGGCGCGGGGTGTTAGCGCATCGTGCTACGATCGTCCAAAACGGACCCTTATCAATTATTCCCCCCATGTTCCTTCATCCAAGTCATTGATATATATTGTAAATAGTTGAGGCCCCAGCACTGAGCCCTGCGGCACCCCATTAGTTATAGACTGCCATTTTGAAAATGACCCTTTTATCCCGACTCTTTGTTTTCTGTTATTTAGCCAATCCTCTATCCATGCCAGTATATTACTCCCAACACCATGAGCTCTTATCTTGTGCAGTAATCTTTTATGTGGCACCTTTTGGAAACCCAAATATACTGCATCCATTGGTTCCCCTTTATCCACCCTGCCCGTTACTTCCTCAAAGAACTCTAATAAATTTGTCTGACACTATTTCCCCTTCATAAAACCATGTTGACTCTCCTTGACTTTATTTTGAGTCTCCAAATGTCCTGCTACTACTTCCTTAATAATGGATTCTAGCATTTTCCCAATGACAGATGTTTGGCTAACTGGTCTATAGTTACCTGCTTTCTGTCTCACTCCCTTCTTGAATAGGGGTGTTACGTTTGTGGTTTTCCAATCCGCTGGGACCTTTCCAGAATCTAATGAATTCTGGAAGATTAAAACCAATATCTCTGTAGCCACTTCCTTTAAGACCCTCAGATGCAAGCCATCAGGTCCAGGGGACTTGTCAGCCTTTAGACCCATTAGTTTACCTAGTACTTTTTCTCTAGTGACAGTGATTGTTTTTAGTTCCTCCTTCCCCTTTGCCCCTTGATTATCTGCTATTTTTGGTATGTTATTAGTGTCTAGTATAGGGAAAGAGCTGGGGAGCGAGACTAATTGGATAGCTCTTTCAAAGGGCCGGCACAGGCACAATGGGCCGATTGGCCTCTGTCTGTGCTGTATAATTCTATGATAACTCTATCTATTAGTTTCTATAATGGACCTGCATCCCTATAAACTGAAAATGACAATTTAAAGCTTCCCACGAATGTGAGTAGTTTGCCACAATGTTAATAATTACCCTTTTAACACTGACTTATGCACCAGACATTGCAATGGGCTGCCCAGCGTGCACACCGTCTTCACCAGGAGGTAGAAAAACATCATAAAAGTCAGACAACATAATTTAGGCTAAAACTATAAGACAAATTTATTACAGGAAATAAATTCACATAATTCACAAAATTAATATAGCGGAACAAAATTCAGTGCTAAACTTACACGCTACGTTACTCTGATTTGAAAATAAATGGCCTGATATTCCAGTGGGACTAGACGGTGCAAAGTGGATGGATTGTCCTTGGGGGATGGGTATAATTCGGGTAGAACCTAGAAGCACCTGGTGTCCTCCCCCTGTAACTTTCCTGGGGAGGGACGGGGAGATGGGGTGGGGAGAAGAAACAGGTGAGTCTTTCACCTGACCCTGCTACAAGAAAAAGCTGCTTTGGAAGAAGTCTCTCGGGATGTTCCCAAACTACCCCAGGGAATCCATCAATTACACCTGGCCCAGCAGTAGCCACATTTTTTGACCAGGTCACCAGAACACATCCGCTCTTTTTCGAATTGTGCTGTGGGATCTTTTACATCTTTCACTAGGCTTGGGTTCCGCATCAGGCCTTCAAAAGGCACTACAGGGTTTGCCAGAAGGAAACCAAACGCAGATTGGGTGATTGCTTTGCTGAACATCTCCGCTCAGTCCGCAAGTGTGACCCTGACCTTCCAGTCGCTTGCCATTTTAATTCTCCGTCCCACTCTGACCTCTCTGTCCTCGGCCTCCTACACTGTTCCAATGAAGCTCAATGAAAGCTCGAGGAACAGCACCTCATTTTTCGATTAGGGACTTTACAACCTTCCGGATTCAACTCTGATTTCAATAACTTTAAATCATAACCACTGCTCCCATTTTTTTTGGACTACAGGTGGTGGTAATGGTTCTGATGTTGCCACTTACAGCTCCTCTAGACCTATCTTTTGTGCCTTTACCTGTCCCATTACCACCCTTCTTGCCTTGCACCATCACCCCTTTTGTCATTTAATCACTCCTATCCTCCGCCCTATCACAGACCTACCCTTTTTTTCTTTGCTCCCCTCCCCTTCCTCCCCCACTTTGCCTAGCTCTGTACTTGCTCAAAAACTGTTAAATCTTTAACTTCTTCCACTTCTGATGAAAGGTCATCGATTGAAACGTTAACTCTGTTTCTTTCTCCACAGATGTTGCCTGACTTAGTTAGTATTTCCAGCATTTTCTCTTTTATTTGCCAGGAGGGAATTGATTATCTTAAAATTTATGACCAGTAGAAACAGAGGGCGAGCGGGAGTGGGGAGTCAAACATGGGCGCCAGATAAGTGCCAGGCAATGACCATCTCCAACAAGAGAGAGTCTAACCACCTCCCCTTGACATTCAACATTACCAATGCCGAATCTCCCACCATCAACATCCTGGGGGTCACCAATGACCAGAAACTTAACTGGACCAGCCATATAAACACTGTGGCTACAAGAGCAGGTCAGAAGCTGGGTATTCTGTGGCGAGTGACTCACCTTCTGACTCCCCAAAGCCTTTACACCATCTACAAGGCACAAGCCAGGAGTGTGATAGAATACTCTCCACTTGCCTGGATGAGTGCAGCTCCAACATCACTCAAGAAGCTCGACACCATCCAGGACAAAGCAGCCCACTTGATTGGCACCCCATCCACCACCCTAAACATTCACTCCCTTCACCACCGGCACACAGTGACTGCAGTGTGTACCATCCACAGGATGCACTGCAGCAACTCGCCAAGGCTTCTTCGACAGACCTCCCAAACCCGCAACTTCTACCACCTAGAAGGACAAGATCAGCAGGCACATGGGAACAACACCACCTGCACGTTCCCCTCCAAGTCACACACCATCCCGACTTGGAAATATATCACCGTTCCTTCATCGTCACTGGGTCAAAATCCTGGAACTCCCTTCCTAACAGCACTGTGGGAGAACTTTCACCACATGGTCTGCAGCGGTTCAAGAAGGCGGCTCACCACCACCTTCTCGAGGGCAATTAGGGATGGGCAATAAATGCCGGCCTCGCCAGCAACGCCCACATCCCATGAACGAATAAAAAAAAGCAGAGGTTGATCCAGTGGTCCATCGTAGGTGTGTAGTAGCTCCAGGAGTTAGCAGTGTGCACCAGCAGATCTGGTACATCAGCAGAGGAGCGAGGAGAAGTGGAGGTGAAACCAAGGTCTAAGGTTTATTCAGAACCACGAGAATAGAACCTCTACAGTCCCCAAAGAACTTACGTTTACCTAAATGAAATACAAAATCCCACTCAATCCAAGAAGTCACACAGTTATGTCTTTAGATGAGCACCAGCGGATCAGCGAGGGAGAACCTCTACCTTTGATGCCCTTGTTCCCATTAAAACCATTACTCTTTCTCACCCTGGTTGCTCCTGCTAAAATGGCCCTCATCTCCGCTCCCTTAGGTCCAAGGGACGCAGACTTGAACGTTGAGGGAGGACAACTGGTTTAGCCATTCATTGCCAGTTTGGTTGGACCACATAAAGCACTATCGGGACCTGCTCTCCTCTGCCATAAATGTTCACTGTTCCAGGATCATCCTGGAATGCAAAGATAACCCCCGGCTTCTCTTCTCCACTACAAACAGTCTTCTTAAACCCCTCCCCACCGCCTCCTCCACCCTCACCTCCAACAAGTGCATGGAGCTCATGGACTTCTTTGTCACTAAGATTGAGACCATTCATTTAGCTGCCTCTGCCACTTTTCTTCCTTCCCCAAGCCCACCAAGCCTAAGATTCCCCCCTGCCCGAGCCCTGAACTCACATCTTTCTCTAGTTTCTCTTCTATCTCCCCTTATGCCCTCTCCGAGCTCATCTTGACCATGACACCCACATCCTATTCCCTCGACCCTATTCCCACTAAAGCGCTGACCACCCAACTTCCCTTCCTGGCCCCCATGTTAGCTGATATTGTTAACGGTTCCCTCTCCTCAGGTACTGTCCCCCTCTCCTTCAAATCTGTCATCACCCCTTCTTCAAAAAACTCACCCTTAATCCTTCTGTCCTTGCAAACCACTGCCCCCATCTCCAACCTCCTTTTCCTCTCCAAAAACCTTGAGTGTATTGCCGCCTCCCAAATCCGTGCCCATCTTTCCCGCAATTCCATGTTTGAATCCCTCCAATCAGGTTTCCGCCCCTGCCACAGTACTGAAACGGCCCTCATCAAAGTCACAAATGACATCCTAAGTGACTGTGACCATGGTAAACTATCTCTCCTCATCCTTCTGGACCTGTCTGCAGCCTTTGACATGGTTGTCCACACCATCCGCTTCCAATGCCTCTCCTCCGTCGTCCAGCTGGGTGGGACTGCCCTCGCCTGGTTCCATTCTTATTTATCCAGTGGTAGCTAGCGAATCACATGCAATGGCTTCTCTTCCCACTCCTACACCGTTACCTCTGGAGTCGCCAAAGGATCTGTCCTTGACCCGCTGCTATTTTTCATCTATATGCTGCCGCTTGGTGAGATCGGAAAACACGTCAGGTTCCACAAGTACGCTGATGACACCCAGCTCTACCTCACCATCACCTCTCTTGACCCCTCCACGGTCTCTGATTTGTTACACTGACATTATGTCGGAACATGAGCAAAAGTTTCCTCCAACTAAATATTGGGAAGACCGAAGCCATTGTCTTTGGTCCTTGCCACCGATTCCATCCCTCTCCCTGGCCACTGTCTGAGGCTGAAACAGACTGTTTGAATCCTATATAACTCCGTGATGAGCTTCCGACCACAAATCCACTCCATCACTAAGACCGCCTACTTCCAGCTCCTAACATCGCCAATCTCCGCCCCTGCCTCAGCTCATCTGCTGCTGAAACACTCATCCATGCCTTTGTTACCTCTAGACTAGACTATTTTAATGCTTTCCTGGCCGGCCTTCCATCTACCACCCTCCATAAACTTAAGGTCATCCAAAACTCTGCTGCCCATATCCTAACTTGTACCAAATCCCGTTCACCCATCAGCCCTGTGCTCGCTGACCTATGTTGGCTCCCGGTCCAGGAACACCTCAATTTTAAAATTCTCATCCTTGTTTTAAAATCCTACATAGCCTCGTCCCTCCCTATCTCTAACCTCCCGAGATCTCTGCGCTCCTCCAATTCTAGCCTCTTGCGCATCCCCGATTTTAATTCCCTCCACCACTGGCGGCCGTGCCTTCAGCTGCCTATGCCCCTAGCTCTGGAATTCCCTCCCTAAAGCTCTCTGCCTCTCTACCCCTCTCTCCTCCTTAAATATGCTCCTTAAAACCTACCTCTTTGACCAAACTTTTGGTTACCTGTCCTAATATCTGCTTATGTGGCTCGGTATCAAATATTGTTTGAAAATCGCTCCTGTGAAGCACCTTGGGACATTTTACTATGTTAAAAACACTATAAAAATACAAGTTGTTGTTGTTGTTGTAGTACAAATCTCCACCAACCCCCCACCCCCCATCCCCAACCAAAAAAAAACTTTCTCATATCTCCTTTGAACACAAATCTCCTTCTTGTATTGTAAGTGGCACATCTAACTTTGTTTGGATCTGTATAGAGCATTATGTCTGTTTGGTGTTATCTTTTGACAGTAAAGAGGGAAATGAAAGATTCAAACAATGTTTCCCCAAGTGAATGGGTAGTTTGAAGTAGTGCCCCAGAATGAGAGACTCTGCAGCTTTAGCTCGGGATCTTTTAAGGAAAAGCCTCTTCCGAAGCTGACTATTTCAAATTGATTCACCAACATGTCATAAGTTCTGCAATGGCAGCTGCGTGTTCTGATCAAGAGTGAGAATTCTGGCAGTTTTTTTTTTCCCCCCCCTACTCCCTAGTTTAATGAGGCCTTACTGGCTGATATCTGCTATCTCAGCACAGACATGGTAATAAATCTGGCTCAACTCCAAATTGGAGATTGCATTTACCTACTCAGCCAATGGTAGAGCTCCTTGTGTTGCTTATTTCTCTTGGGATTGTACTTTTGGGACAAATCAGGCAGCAGGGTCACACTGTGAGCATGGAAATAAAACAACAATCTACTGAGTCAAAAAGAAAGAGAAGTAATCAAATGTAGTGTATAATTTCACAACAATCCATTAATCTTGTCAGATGAGCAGGATGAATTTGTTCTCTTCCTTTCCCTCCCTGCCACTACCCTGTATCTTCAGTGGCCATACCTGGAATATCAAAAGTAGTTGTGTTTTCTTTTTAAAAAAAGGGGTTTGAAGTTGGACGCTATCTACAGAGAAGATTGTCTTAGGTGAACATTTTTAAAAATTCTATAACAAAGAATCTGTGTGCAAAATACCAGGTGTACTACTTATATGAAATGTGCTTGGGAGATGAAGCTGGAATTTCAGTGCTATTATGCTTAAGTACAATTAAATATATGGCTCCCTCTATTCTGTGTCCAGGAATAACTTCAACTGAGGGTAGGAATCACCCATGCAAATTTCTTGAAATGTTCACAGTTAGGAATATAAAAAGTCTGAGGGAAGCAGTAAAAGGTAATCTTGAAGAAAGATGCACAAAACATAATAATAGCATGATAGTCTTCTTTCCTTACGATTAAAAGTGCATCGTTGTGATTGATTGTGTGTGTGTGTGTGTGTTGGGGCTGTTGAGTAGATTATTGTCCTTTTTGTGGTTATGTCATCAGTTGTATAGTGAACTACATTTCTTTTTTAATAGCAGCGGTAGAAACAGCATTTAATTTTCCTTTTATCTCAACAACAAATGGCAGCTTTCTGAAAGCCATTACCGTCCCTTTTCTCCAATATATCTTGGTGCATTTGATGCAACCATTTTGCTACGTGAGGTTTCAGCCAAGGAGGTTGTTGATCTATCAGGGGTTAAATTGGACAAGCCCAGAAAACGGGAGCGGGGATCAGGGTTCGTGATTAACCCACAGTTCATTATGCTGCAGTCAGGACGTTAAATTTGTGCTGCCTGCTGATTTTCGTGATTGCTATGTGCAGCCAGAGTTACCTGTGCTGTTCACTGGCTGCACGCATCAGCGGGGGCCAATATCACGAGGTGCTAGCGCTACTTAAAGGCATCCTGCACCTCTTAAAAGGGGAGGTGCACTGTGGCTGCTGGAAGTGATGTCAGGAAGTGGATTGATTTGGAAGAAGTTTTGTGACGATGTCTCAACCTGCGAGAAAGAGGTGGAGAGAAGGAGAGACATCCTGTCTCCGCAGAGGGGGAGGAGGCCCCCAAGCCATATGTTTAGGAGACAGTGGGAGAAAGTAGTGGAGGTCAATGCCAGGAGCATAGCTCCACGAACATTGGAGAAAGAAGTATTGCAGTGCAGAAAGAAGTTTAATGATCTGACACGAGTTGTCAAGGTGAGTGAGTTCAATCTTCAAATGGCATATCCCACCAACTATACCACTAGCCTCATTCACTGCTCAATTCACTACACCCCCATCATGCACCTACCAACAACCTCTATCAATGGGCACTCAACCGTTCAATTCATAAGCTTTATCTCACCTTCACACACTTACCACTGTTGCAAGCCTCACATCCACAACTCTCAGCTCACGCAAACTGGCAGCTATTCAACCACGACAGCCGCATTGCCCAAACATATTGCAGGACACTCACTGACACACTTCCCTCTTTCTTACAAGAGAAGGTGGCTCATAACAGGAGGCAGCAACAAAAAACAGGAGGAGGACAAGTGCACCTACACATTTTAACCCCCATGGAGACGACAGTGCTGGCCATCATGGGAAGGGGCATCGCTGAGGCCACGGCCGCTGGCAGCGCTGGAGGGATCGGTGATGAGGGTTTCTGCATTCCTAATTCTCCTTCTCTCTTCCCACATCTCCCTCATCCCACAATCTCTTCTAACTCTCAAGCTGCAGATGGTGTAAGCACGCTCTTCTTATTTTCTCCTCTCCCCTCACCACAACCCAACCCTTGTCATTTCAGGTACCCAAGAGCTGGAACTTTCCCAGTCAGAGGAGGAAGACAACAATGATGATGAAGAGACACTGTCACTTGATCTTACACTCGCAGCTACCAGCTCAGAGATTGTCACTGCGCGTACTTTAAAGGATAGGATAGAGGAGGGATCGGCATGTGGTGGGACACTGGACACAAAAGAGCAGGAGCCGGGGGGGGGGGGGGGGGGGGGAAGTATACCGCAGGTGCCAGCTCGTCGGAGGACATGGTCACACAATAAAACTGCTGCAGAGGAGTCAGATGAGGACTTCAATGGCCCAAGCTACAGAAGGCTGATGGGCGTACGCAACCAAATGCTTGGTGCACTAAAAAGCCTGCACACAATGTCAAGGAGCATGGAGGAGTCCAGCTCCAACTTAGCACAGGGCTTTTGCAGAGCTTGGAGCCCATCCCTTCCCACATGGAACGGGTGGTCACTTCCATTCAGCACACCTGATGCAGTGTCTGATGACCGATGTCACATTTTCCATCAAAAATGGTGCCTTGGAAGCTCAGACTGCTGCTGTCATGGCTCTGGGTACCACTGTTGAAAGGGGTTTCCAGAGCGTCACAGCAGCTCATCAATCTGTTCTCCAACAGATCACCAGGATTGCTGAGGTGCCGCTCAGGGGGAGTGGCAGTGGCTCCATGGAACATGAACCTTGGAGTGCGGAGTTGCAAATAGCAGCGGTAGCTTCAAATCAGCGCTGCACACTGATGTGCATCATGATCTTGCTGCTCTGCATGCTGCCAGTGGTCGTTAGGCGTGCGTGCGTAAATCCCTTCACCAAGATGGCGTCCTGCGCACTTCTTGTCGGAAGTGTGCGCGTGTACCTCAGAATCCATTTTCGAGTCTTAGTTGGCCACATAGCGCCTAAAAAATAGGCGCTACACGGCCCAATTTAACCCCCATTGTCTTTTACTTTGAGGCAGCCTGTAGCCATATTATGATTTGAGCTGCATCCAGCCTTGGAAAGAGATAAAAAAAATATACAGATTTATTCACAAGCTGCGGAGGATTGTGTAATATCTCAAGCTGCTGGCACTGGGGATTGTGGATGGCACATTCTTCTTCTACTTCTTTTGTAGAATACTTGCATCAGCAGAAAACTACAATCCATAGACAATGATACCATGAAGAATATGCAGAATATGCAGTTTTGCAGAATAATAACCGTAACAATTAATATACATTGATCGAACTTGGAAATTATTAGATGGACAAAACAGTCACTCATTTTTCAGTGATTGAACTTTAGAATTTTAAAAAAAGACTTGCATTTATATGGTGCCTTTCATGACTTCAGGACATCCCAAAGCGTTTTACAGCCAACAAAGTACTTTTGAAGTGTAGTCACTGTTGTAATGTAGGAATAATTAAAGATAGCCAACATATTTATACAGTCGACTTCAAACAGTATTCACCGTGCACATGTTTGAGGTTTGGTCACAATACAGCGTGGATGCAGGGAGAGTAAAGGGCATATAGAACAGCACATTCCAAGTTCAGAAATAACAGGAGGGGAAAGATCAGAGGAGCACTGACCACTGAAGGGTTGATAAAATAGAGAGAGTCGAAACAATAAAGTTCTGTTATGTTTACCTTGCAGCTCTTGCTGCTCCTGGAATTGTGTCCACCCTTAGAAGGTCCCCATGCCTTCGGAGGCAAGGAGCTGGAGCAGCTACATAAATAGATGCTGCCAGTGCCAAATCCCACCAGTTGTTCTGGCAGCTATAGGAGAAGGTCATGTAGTCAGAAATAAAAATCCAAAAAACTGAACGCATACAGTTGTTTTTTTTTTGTGTTGATGCCAATGGTGGAAACATGGCAAATTCCACAGCACTAGAAACCCCCAGCATATTATAGAACCACTTTCGCCAGAAGGAATTCTGTCCTATTGTTCGTCATGATTGAAAGTGAAAGGTAGGCAGGGATTTGAATTGTGCTGCTAAATCATTGTTTTGGAATGATATCAAAGCCTCATAAAGTTGTTCTAATGTATAAAAGCCCTAATATTCCCGTGCATCATTTAGTAAGGTACACCTGATACTCCTCGCTTAATCACATCGCCCACATATCCCTCTGCTATAAAGAGGAAAATTGAGAAATCACTTTTTATACATTGGAAAGAACAATGCATCGTCTGGGGTGTATTTTATGGGCAGTTACACACTTAGGTATTGAGATGACTTCAATAAACTGCTTGAGCTTCACTCATTTGGTTGGATGTCATTTGAACCACTCTGTGTTTCTACCTTGGAGCACATGAGAGGATGTGTTGTCTCACTTAAAACATAGGCATCCAAGATTACTGCCATTATTAACCATTCTGGCAATTTTCTCTGTCAATTAACTGGGTACTACTTCCCTAAAAGCTGACACAGAATATAAAACTCAACATATTTATGAACTAGTGTCATAAAACTAAACTTGACAGTTATATATTATAAGAACAAATTGCATTTTATAATTAATGATGTACAGTGATCAGATTAGTTGTGCAGCAGAAGTGCAAACATATGGGGGGTTATATTAGATAGCCCCCGAAACCAAGCGCAGAGGTTTAACCCATGCCGGGTCATTGAGATGCAGCCAGCACATAACATTTGTGCGGCCTACCTGCGCTGTTTAGTGGCTGCTCACCAGCAGGGGGCCCCGATATCGCGAGTGGCTAGCACCACTTAAAGCCAGCCTGCACCCCTTAAAGAGAAGATGCATTGTGGCTGCAGGAAGTGATGGAAGTCAATTGGGAAATGAATCTGTACTGCAATATAGTGCAGCATGGTGATGCTGGGATCTCTGGAATTTTTAATGAGCAACAACTGGGCTGCTCAGCATTTGCGAGACTCTGATATTTGCAAAATCTAAGATACGGGTCCGCACGGAGTCTGAACGGAGATCAGACATCACACACGTAAAACACAGATGCAGGTCCTGTCCCCATGTTTACAAACTGTTGAGTTATGTTAAAACATTGAATAAAGGTTGCGCACTACTAAATCCCACATCCTCCAATCTGCACGCCAGACCCCACCAATCTGCTGATCTGAGTTTGTATCGGACCTGGAGAGTGTGCACCAAGGTTCTCTGATGATGCACTAGAGGCCTTGATGCAAGAAGTGGTCAGAAGGAGGGGCATCCTATATCCGCGGGGGGGGCAAGAGGCCCTCCAGACATATGCTCCGAGGCAGTAGGGGACGAAGTCAATGTCAGGTGCATAGCACCACGAAAATGGATGCAGTGCAGGAAGAAGTTCAATGCTTTGACATGAGTGGTCAAGGTGAGTGAGGTCAACTGTCAAGTGGCATCTCCTACCAACTACACCACACACTACATCCCATCCCCCACAGACCAACTAACTCTTTCAATCAGTACTCGACTCTTCCAATCAGATGCTTCCCCTCACCCTCACACGTTACCACCATTGCAAGCCGCACACCCACAACTCACAGGTCACACACACTGGCAGCTATTCAACCACGACAGCCACATCACCCAAACATCTTGCAGGACATTCACCAACACACGTCCAATTTTCTTGCAGAAGGTGGAGCATAACAGAAGGCAGTGGCTCCATGGAACATGAACCTGCTGTCCTCTTTCAGCATGACTGCATTCCTGTCCCACCCCTGCCACTCCGCCAGCGCCCTTGTTGTTGCCTGTCAGCTAGCCAGCCCACTCCCTGTCGAGTACTGAAACTTTATTATAGGAACAGGAGTAGGCCATTTAGCCCCTTTAGCCTGTTCCGCCATTCAATGAGACCATGGTTGATCTGTGACCTAACTCCATATACCCGCCTTCGCCCCATATCCCTTAATACCTTTGGTTAACAAGAATCTATCAATCTCAGATTTAAAATTAACAACTGAGCTAGCATCAACTTCCGTTTACGGAAGAGCGTTCCAAACTTCTACCACCCTTTGTGTGTAGAAGCGTTTCCAAACTTCACTCCCGCAAGTCCTGGCTCTAATTTTTTGGGTATGTCCCCTAGTTCTAATATTCAAGTGTAGAAAACTTCCAAAAACAAGTACAAATGCATCAGCAGCCAGAAGCAATAATCCAGCAATTAGCCTGTAACTCCTGCATGATCCCCTTAAATAGCGCATGCTGTTTAAGACCTGTTCAGCTGTGCGAACTTAAGACAGTGCAGGGCTGGAGCCTTGAGTTCCAAAATCACACCTGTCCCTTTCAATCAGCGTTGCATACCGATCTACTGCATATTCTCCCTATTTTACATACTGCCGGCGTTTGTTATCTGCACATGTGCAAACACCGTTACCATATGGCGTCCGGCGCCCGTCACGCTAGAAGTGTGCATGCGCATTCCTGATGCCACTTTGGGTCCTTGGGAATCCAAGTAGTGCCTACACAACGGGCACTATACGGCCCAATTTAGACCCCGTGTTGTCTTTATCCTCTTATAGGAGTGTCATTAGGCCTGCAGAAGTCAATCGGGTCTCGCATTACAAACTAGACAATTTTATTGCTAAGCTGTATGTAGCCATAACATTTTTATAAGGAGTATGGAGTGAGAGGTGCTAACAAGGCTGATCAAGAAATCTTTAGCTTACCCTGACAATAAAAAAAACTATAGATTCATAATGGTAATTTGCCTTTTAAAATTTTACTTTTTAAAGGGAGCCGATGCTTACAGTGAGGTTCTTTATTGTACAACTATCCTCAAAATTCTAACTTTAAAAAAAAATGTTAACAAAGATTTTTTTTTTAAAAAGAGTTTCTATTATTATTGCTCCTCTCCCTCACTTAACTCTGTTTTCTTGATAAAGCTTTGGTGATTTCTCCTTTGAAATTCCTTCTCTTCTTTTTAAGCTCTATCTGCAGGTATGGGAACATAGGAACAGGAGTAGGCCATTCAGACCCTAGTGCCTGCTCCGCCATTTGATAAGATCATGGCTGATCTGTGTGGTAATGTAGTGGTCATGGCACTGGACTTGCAACTCAGAGGTCATGAGTTGAAATCCTCCATAGTAGCTTGTGAAATTTAATTAAATAATCTGGCAGCAGAAAAAAATAACCATGAAAACTGCTGGATTGTCCCAAAAACCCAACTGGTTCACTAATGTCATGAACCCTGCCACCTCTACTCGGTTTGTCTACACATAATTCTAGACCCACTGTATGTGGTTGATTCTGGAATCTGAAAACGTACCTCTCCCTCTCTTCCTTCCTTCCACAGTCTGACATCACATGATTTCTCCTTTCTTTTTAACTTAATGGGCTTTGGCTCTTCACCTCAGTTTCACTTGCTGCATGTAGCCACCTAGCATTGCTCTGCATGTGCAGGCGGATAGTAAACTCTTTGGAGTAAGAGTTTCTCTGTCCACTATTCGTAGAGAAATTGTAAACATGTTCACAGGGAAAATCTTCACCTTTACTTTACTGTGTGGACTAGCTAGAAGATGCTTGTTCTCGCCATCCTTAGAAGGTTTCATCAGTTTTGTTTTCCTTCTATGACTCCACTTTCTTTTCAGAGGCCAAAGCTGTGCACAGGAAAGCTTGCGCATTAAGGCAAGGTCAGGTGAGCTGCATGTGCTCAGGAGAGATTCCACCAGCACTATTAAAACCAGAAGTTATCAGAAGTTAAATACAACTTAGGGAGGGAATTCCAGAGCTTAGGGCCTAGGCAGCTGAAGGCATGCCTGCTAATGGTGGAGCGATTAAAATCAGGGATGTGCAAGAGGCCAGAATTGGAGGAGCGCAGAGATCTCGGAGGGTTCTAGGACTGGAGGAGGTTACAGAGATAGGGAGGGGCGAGGCCATGGAGGGATTTGAAAACAAGGATGAGAATTTTAAAATCGAGACCTTCCCGGACCAGGAGCCAATGTAGGTCACGAGCACAGGGCTGATGGGTGAACGGGACTTAGTGCGAGTTAGGATATGGGCAGCAGAGTTTTGGATGAGCTCAAGTTTATGGAGGGTGGAAGATGGGAGGCCATTCGGGAGAGCATTGGAATAGTCAAGTCGAGAGGTAACAAGGGTAAGGATGAGGGTTTCAGCTGCAGATGAACTGAAGCAGGGGTGGAGATAAGCGATGTTACGAATGTGGAAGTAGGCAGTCTTTGTGATGGAGCGGATATGTGGTCGAAGCTCATCTCAGGTTCAAACAGGATGCCGTGGTTGCGAACGGTGTGGTTCAGACAGTGGCCAGGGGGAGGGATGGAGTCGGTGGCTAGGGAACGGAGTTTGTGGTGGGGACCAAAGACAATGGCTTCGGTCTTCCCAATATTTAGTTGAGAGGAAATTGTTGCTCATCCAGTACTGGTTTGGTTGGGGGGGGGGGGGGGGGGCGGGGGGTGGCATTGGAGACTCGTACCATGGGTTATCCAAACTGTAACAATGGGAGGGGGGGTAACCCCATTGAAAGCTCAAAAATCGGTTCGATTTTAAATACTAATAACGTAGTTTCCAATTTTTTGTCAGATTTTAATTAAATAAGCTGCAAATACTGAAAATCAAATAATACCAAAATGCTGTAATTGAGGGGAAAGTAAGTGCTGGTATATTTGAGTCAATTATTATTGTACTAAAAGCTAAAGGTCAAGCAGACACCGCCAAGGAAAAAGAACAGAACAAGTTTAAGTCTATACCAAGAATATGAATTGGCCAATTCTCATCTATAAAATTGCAATGTCAGCTGAAAAACTCCTGAGTTTCACTTTCTTTGTTGATGAATCACACTAAAATTGCCGGTCTGGTCTGCCTCATTGCATGTTATTGATTCATATTAATTGTGTATGTGAATAAGAACAATAATTCAAGGTCAGCTCAAAAAAAAAATCATTATTACCCAGACCCTAAGGATGACCATTTAAACAAAATATAAACCTTAATGAATCAAGTGCTCTAAAACGTGGCATCTGCGAAGCTTTAGTTCTGGGTGATGGATGAGAGCACAAATGTATTTGTGAAGCAGTGCGTCATAAAATCCAGATCTTTTTCCTTCAAGATTCGATGGTGTAATAGAATGGCAGCCCTAATATTTTGTTTTTGAACAGGGATCAAGTATTGATGTTTAATGCAACAATTCCTTCTTTCTCCTCCTCCACACCAAATCAAAATGCGCTCTTTGTTACACTGCAGATTGACTGCTTGCACTCTGACAACAAAAGTATGAATGGATTACAAAGAAGAACTCAGAATATCCTAAATGATTAATTCCAACCCAATTAAATAAACAATTTATTTTTTCAAGTAATTCTGGCACCAGGTAAATTTGATTCTTTAAGCATAAGCAGAATTTTCAAACTAAAAACTAATCAATATGTACTTACTTTTACAGTTGAGATACACAATGGAAAGATAGGACCAATGAATTCAACCATCACTAGATCATAAGGGTGTACTGCAGAGAAAAATAGTTTCTGAAATAAAAGAAGCTTGCTCTCAACCGGGAATAAATGGAGAACAAACTGAATCAAACATTCCTTGAATGGAACTAGTTCACATGTGAATTCCTGTTAACAAAACATTAGAAAGCACAGAATCAGAAAAGAAAATTCACACCGGTCAAACTCCCTTCTTGCACAGATCATGTTTCTTCTACTTCATGTAAGCCTCCAAGAAAAGTGTCAGCTTGGCTCAGTGGTAGCACTCTTGTCTCCAAGTCAGAAGGTTGCAGATTTGGAACCCACTCCAGGGCTTGAGCACGTAATCTATGCTGACAATACATTGAGAGTACTGCATTGCCTGAGGTACTGTCTTTCAGATGAGATGTTAACCCAAGGCCCAATCTGCCTGCACATCAGGTGGATGTAAAAGATCCCTTGGCACTATTCGAAGAAGAGCACGGGAGTTCTCCCAGTGTCCTGGTCAACATTCATCCTTCAACCCACACCAGTTTAACTGGTCATTTATTTCACTGCTGTTTATGGGAGCTCATTGCACCCAAATTGACTGCCATGTTTGCCTACACAACAGTGATTACACTTCAAAAGCAATTCATTTACTGTAAAACTCTTTGGGATGTCCTGAGGATGTGAAAGGCGCTAAATAAATGCTAGTCCTTTCCGTCAGAAGTCCTGCATAAATATTCCATGATTTTGTTAAAAATAATCAAGTAATCTAGAATATCTGTGCATTACAGATCCCCATTACCCACCACTAATCCGAGATCCAAACCTCCAGAGTATGAGTAGCACAAGAATATTCCCATGGAGTACTTAAATACTTCAGTCTGTATTTATCCTATTTGCCTACAATCTTATTTCCATTCAGACTTTTATCCAACTCTTTTTAAAGGGGTTAAGTGGCACAGCATCAACTGCTTTCCTGGGGGCTTGTTTCCACCGTGCAGGAAATAATATTTTCTATTTTCAAGGGTTGCATCTTCAGCTGAAAACTTGTCTTCTAGATTTGTGCACAAGACAAACTCAAATAGCCTGCCAACCTCTCCATATCTCATCATTTTAAAGACTAGGATCCTCTTCCCTCCAATGTTCCCACTCAAATTACATTCTCCAATACAAACAAGCTCAGTTCTGCATTATGATTACCCTTAATGTCTGTGTTAAAAAGTAGAGTGCAAACCCTTTCCTCTGCTAGTAAAATAGCAATTTATTTTTGAGTCAGGTACTTGAATCATTTACTTGTGCAGTTTATAGGAGTAAGGTCCAGCAGAGTCATCAAGAACATGTTTATGCTCAGGTCAGAACATCTGCAGAGAGACACCTACATGGAAAGGGATTTGGAGTGGGGGGGGGGGGGGGGGAGGGGGAAACGGACGACAGAAGAATGGAAAGCAGAGATTCACATCAATAAAGCTAATGAAAATAAAACTAAGGATGGATAGATAGATATAAGGTCAAAAAAGTGAATCTCAAATGCTGGAAATCTAAAATGAAAATGTTGGAAATGCACAGATCAATCAACATCTGAAAGAGATCGATAATCGTCTTGGCTGTGACCCTTCATCAAAATGGCTTGTTCATAGGAGATACAGGCCTTCGATTACTCTGACTGCTCTGAGAGCAAAGGAAAGTGAAAATATAGCAAAACAAATGGTGTCGGAAGTTAACATTTCATCAAATTTTGAAGCCTATTATGTTGTCACTGAACAATATCTTATTTCTTTTGAAAAGAAGCAGAAATACAAGTGGAGTTAAAAAAGAAATCTATTTCCACACATGGCACACAGCAGTTTTAAAGAATTTGACTATATTTACTCCCACATGCACCCCCCCCACCCCCACCCCCACCCCAACCCCAACCCAGAATTTCCCCATTGAAACCTGCCTTAACAATCATGCTGTAGTTCCGGCCTGGGATCAAACCTGCTGTGCACCCCTGGCACCCAAGCTTCAATTCAGAGAACAGAAAACATTAATTGGGTATTTCAAAAGAAACAGCAGAATTAAGATAAATGACACCTCAAATGTAAGAAGTAATTTGTTCCATCTTATAATTGAAATCAGTCAGATATAATGGGTGGCTCTCCCTTCACGAGAGTACAATAAATCTGCGGGTTCTAACTAACATGTTTTTTTTACTTTTCCTAATGTGAAGAGACGGCTTTATTCCATGCAATGTGAACATCAAGACTCCGCACTATAGTGTCGCGAATGAGCAAGTCAGTAAAAATTAATTCATTTCAGAGCGGGACACTGAAAAATTACCCTCCAAGACTCCTCATATGAACAGGCATTATAGCATTACAACATTCAAGATGTATTTTACAGAGATGAAAGTCTGTTCACGTGAATTACATGATTGGTTAGTGAAGGATCTGAGATAAACAACCTCATTGTGTCTAAGGTACAACTGGCAAGTAATTAGCCTTAGGGTTAAGATACCGAACCAGTTTTTTTAAGTTTAAAATCCTGATGTGTTACCAGTATATTGATGCAGTTGTTATTTTGTTCTACTTTCCCACACTGTCATTTTTCTCAGGATAGGATATAAAAGGTAACAATGCTCGATATTTTTTGAGTGACTATCACTATCAGCTTCTGTTATTAAAATAAATCAGCTACAAAGGGTGGTCATCGACTATCTTTTATATTTGTTTAGTCAGTGAGTGCTGAAAACATTACTAAGGATGCTGCCTTGGAGAAATTACACAACCCGAGGTGCAGGAGGAAGAAAAATTAACACTCTTAATTCAGGGAGATCCAGCATCAATTTAGTCCCCTTTGGCAGACGTGTTCAGTAACTTCTCCAACCCAATTCTCAGCATGGTATCATCAACAATCACTCTTTGAACATAAAGAGTCAAAAATTCAGCAGGAAAATAGAAATAAAAACTTAACTTTCATCATGACTGTTTAAAAAATACATAAAAAGCACTAATAGTAACATTTGCTATTAAGTTTGGATTTTTCCTGCTTATCTGTAATTATGTTGTCAGGTGACCATCTGTATTTATTTCAAGTTACATATTCCTAACGAGCAGTAGTACAAATGTTTAAAAAACCTACAAGTATAAATTTTGAGAGTTACAATAAGAAAACTTAAAGCCATTAAATGGGCTGGAAATTGCTCTGAGCAGCAAACCAACAGCGCTTGCCGCTCCATAGATTTATACTAACTCACTAACTTACTGCGGGCACTTCCTCTACTAGGAAGCTGAGAAGAGGCCAGTGTTAGCTCAAGCAAAGCTAGGACCGATGGGAGAAGCAACAGAATCAATTTCTCCCCTCGACTAGATTGCAGCATCCCTAAAAAGCCGCGAAGAGTCAAAACAAGCTGCCACGTATAAACCAGGAAGTGAAAGCTGCAACAATAAAATCATTTATAAAAACAATTATAGACAGCAAAAAAAAGAGGGCAAGAAACAATTGAATTAAATAAGAGAGACAGAAGAAAAAAGTAAAACAAAAATGTCCTTAATTTTCAAAAAAAACATTTTAATGACCAAAGACAACAACAACTTGCATTTATATAGCGCCTTTAACGTAGTAAAACATCCCAAGATGCTTTACAGGAGCGATATCAAACAAAATTTGACACAAAGCCACATAAAGAGGCATTAGGACAGGTGACTGAAAGCTTGGTCAGAGAGATAGGTTTTAAGGAGCGTTTTAAAGGAGGAGAGAGAGGTAGAGAGGCAGAAAGGTTTAGGGAGGGAATTCCAGAGCTTAGGGCCTATGCAGCTAAAGGCACACCCGCCAATGGTGGAGCGATTAAGATCAGGAATGCGCAAGAGGCAAGAAATGGAGGAGCGCAGCAATCTCAGAGGGTTGTAGGGCTGGAGGAGCTTACAGAGTTAGGGAGGGGAAAGGCCATGGAGGGATTTGAAAACAAGGATAAGAGTTTTAAAATCGAAGCGTTACCGGACCGGGAGCCAACGAACATCAGTGAGCACAGGAGTGATGGGAGAACGGGACTTGGTGTGAGTTAGAATACAGGCAGCAGAATTTTGGATGAGCTCAAGTTTATGAAGATGGGAGGCCAGAGTTTAATCACCTCCTCTTGACATTCAACGGTATTACCATCGCCGAATCCCCCACCATCAACATCCTGGGGGTTACCATTGACCAGAAACTTAACTGGACCAGCCATATAAATACTGTGGCTACAAGAGCAGGTCAGGGGCTGGGTATTCTGCGGCGAGTGACTCACCTCCTGACTCCCCAAAGTCTTTCCACCATCTACAAGGCACAAGTCAGGAGTGTGATGGAATACTCTCCACTTGCCTGGATGAGTGCAGCTCCAACATCACTCAAGAAACTCGACACCATCCAGGACAAAGCAGCCCGCTTGATTGGCACCCCATCCACCACCGGCGCACTGTGGCTGCAGTGTGTACCATCTACATGATGCACTGCAGCAACTCGCCAAGGCTTCTTCGACAGCACCTCCCAAACCTGCGACCTCTACCACCTAGAAGGACAAGAGCAGCAGGCACATGGGAACAACACCACCTGCACGTTCCCCTCCAAGTCACACACCATCCCGACTTGGAAATATATCGCCGTTCCTTCATCGTCGCTGGGTCAAAATCCTGGAACTCCCTTCCTAACAGCACTGTGGGAGAACCTTCACCACACGGACTGCAGCGGTTCAAGAAGGCAGCTCACCACCACCTTCTCAAGGGCAATTAGGGATGGGCAAAAAATGCTGACCTCGCCAGCGACGCCCACATCCCACGAACGAATAAAAAAAAAGCCAAGAGAGCATTGAGACAGTCGAGTCTAGAGGTAACAAAGGCACGGACGAGGGTTTCAGCAGCAAAAGAGCTAAGGCAGGGGTGGAGACGGGCGATGTTATGGAGGTGGAAGTATGCGGTCCTGGTGATGGAGTGGATATGTGGTCAGAAGCTCATCTCAGGGTCAAAGAGGACTCCAAGGTTGTGAAACTATTAAAATAAGGAAGAATGAGACTCCACATTTTTAAAAGTTTAATTTTTAATTGTTTGGCAGTCATTAAGACTGTTAAATATACCAGGTCTAAACTAAATTTTAAGTGTACCTGTTTTGTGGCGATATTAGTTACTTTCCAGCTGGGCAGAAGAGCAAGTTGGTACTGGTCCGTCGATTCTGTTGATTGCAGCCGGCGAACCTGGAAGAGCAAGTTCCGGATTTCTGCATTTCACTGCGCATGTGTGAACGCCGGAACTTGCTCTTTCATTGGCCACTAACAACAGTGAGCGCTGTTGAGCTCACCATTCTTTTTAAAGCAATTTCCGGCCCATTGTATTCAATAATTCCCAATACTTTTAGAATTGATGTTGTTACCAAACCAATCCAAAACTAGTAAGAGTAGATTCAACTTACTATCATCTTTGGTCACCTCCTTCTACTCAACTGGAATACAAAGTCTCTCTACAGGTTCACACGAATTCTACTATTTTGACACTTTAAGAATCATAGAATGATACAGCCATTCGGCCCCTCGTGCCTGTCACGACTGTTTGAAAGAGCTGTCCAATTAGCCCCACTCCCCTGCTCTTTCCTGTGGCCCTGTCAATTTTTCCTTTTCAAGTATTTATTGAATTCCCTTTTGAAAATTACTATTGAATCTGCCTCCACCACCCTTTCAGGCCACGCAATCCAGTTCATAACAACTCGTTGCGTAAAACAATTTCTCCTCATCTCCCCCTTGGTTCTTTTGCCAATTATCTTAAATCTGTGTCCACTGGTTATCGACCCTTCTGCCAGTGGAAACAGTCTTATTTTATTTTAACTTTTCTGTTCACAGCAGTCACACATTAAAGAGTTGACATCTCGCTCTAACTGAGTAATGTAACCAAAATGCCAACGTAATTGCAGCAGTCGTTGCAGTGACAATCTATCTTAGTGATTACATTGTACAAGTGTTCCAATTGACTCTTTCTCAGAAAGGAAACAATGTCAGAGTGCAATCCTGTCAATGTAACTAACTGTTTATGGTTTCATTTTTGTAAAAGGAAATAACAGGGACCCATCACATTAACAGTGGATCGGGAAGGAAATCCTGAACCTAAATAGAAAATTACAGCATGCGTCGAAAGCAGGAAAATAATCTAATCAGTATGTAAAGCTGAATTCTACCGTATGAAAAAAAAAATCTGTTCCTAATGGTGCAGCTGCAAAATAGCAGTTTTAACCTTGTGGATCTTGCAAGTAAGGATAAGAACTAAGAAAATGAGAAGCAAGATTCCTTGATGGCTCAAGTAAGTTTATCCAGCCTTTCCCAACAGGAAGGCTCCACTTTGATCCCTGGTCTGTATCGATTTAGCAGAGATGGCAGTAGATAGTGCTATAATTGGCCTCAGCTCTCTGGGTTTGGGAGGAGAAAAAAATCCTCAGGTTTGCTGCTCTTGATTGTGACTCATTGAACCCTTTTGGGAGTGTGTGTGAACACTCGACGGGGTCAGGAACCAGCTCAGCTGTGACGGCCCCCCACTACTGCTTTCTTTCATCTTCATATGCTGCCCTGCCTGCTTTGACTAATCAGAAGCTGCAACTTATCCAAAACTCCATTGCTTGTATTCATACAAGGCTTGAAGCCTTGCACTTCCATTACCCTGGTTTCTGCCACACTCCATTGGCTCTCTTACCCCTTCGAGTCCTTGTCAAAGATTCTTATCCTCATATTTAAATGTCGTCACAGCCTTGCCCCCACACCATCTCACCAATTTCTTTCAGTCTTATGGCCCTGCTCACACCCTTCACTCCACTGATTGAGTCCTTGTTTCCCGTCTTTTTCACTCCACCATTGGCAGCGCTTTTTCAATTATTTTGCCACTGCCCTCCGGAACTCTCTTCCACAATCCCTTCAACCTTTCCCCCCCAACCCTCCTCCCTTTCTAAATCTTACTTAAGACTTCTGTTTTCAAGTACTTAACTCCATTCTTTATCCTTCTTCCAGTTTGGTGCCCACTCTCACTCCGTGGATCAGCAAAGCGCTCTCTGACACTAACGGCTCGATATAAATGAAAGTTGTTGTTGTGTAGAGTTTATCACGACACAACAACAAGGACACACAACCACACCCCAAGGGTGGTTGAACTCTAGACGGTAAATTTTGGAAAAGAAATATATGAACAAATCGCTTTAAGACTAAACACAATTTTATTTAAATGATGGTACAAGTTCATGTAACCTGTTTGCAGTAGAGAGTAGTCGTTGACTTTATCGGATAATCAATCCATCGCGCTCAAGGCTGTTGCTGCTTCTTTGATGTTGGAGCTCTTTGACTGCAGTCATAGGAAGACAGCCAGAACCTTTGCCGTGAGGTCATCTTTTATGTTGTTTCAGAACAAGGCAATGTAGAATTGGGGGAGGCATCACCCAAGTCCAATCGTTTCTCTTGCTAGGCTTCGACCAACAGCAGAACTCAATGATTGAGAGTTTAGGCTCTAATCATTAGCATACCTCAATGATTGACAGTTAAGTTAATTAACTAGATGCCATGATCTCATATGTGAGATTTACCTGAGGACATTTACCTGAGGACATTTACCTGAGGAAGGAGGAAGTCTCCGAAAGCTTGTGAATTTAAAATAAAATTGCTGGACTATAACTTGGTGTTGTAAAATTGTTTACAATGATCTCATATGGCAGACAATTGGTCTTCAATGTGTCCTGTTGGTGCTTTACACTTCTATTGTCTAATTATTCTGTACGTTGGAGACTTGACTGCCTTCATAGTCTCTTGATGGCCTGGTGTGATGATGTAGCCTTGTGGTCTGTGGCCCTTTATCTCATCAATGGTTTTTGCACATCAAAAACCTGTTAGAGGACTTCTGGTAGTTTCAGTTTGCAGTTTTTAAATTGATTGTCCAAATGTTCAAATGTAACGTTGAAAAACTATGTACCAGTTTCTGCCCCTCCATTTTTCCGGCTAGTCTCTGGTATCTCACATCTCAGAAGAAAATGGGATCCCTTCCACACACTATGTGGATTAGGGCTGAGCTGACTGCCTTCATTGTCCCAGCTAAATTCCAATATTTTTACTAGCCAAAAGCTTGACTGCAGGTTTAAGGGACAAAGTTAACCCTTTCCCTGAATGTCCAACATTCCGAATTCACAATATCAAAAGGGGTTTCAACACGTCTTAGTCTCTTTAGTGTACAGACGCGCAAGAATGTCCAACTCCATGGTGCAAAAAGACTCTCAAATCTTACAGTTGCTAACCATTTTTGGATTCTTTATAGCGTAATGGATATTAGCTTAATCTGACATTTAGCTTTTTGGAAACTAATCCACAGTTGTCTTTACTGTGATAGTGTGTAGTCTGGAAGAATGGTCTATAGACCAGAGTTTCCAAAGAATGAATGTGTGTGAACAAAAACAAAAACAAAATCTTATAAAACAGAATATAATGTAATTCCCAAGAGAAATGTGAAAAAAGTTAATTACTGAGTAATCTTCACCATAACTATCAATAATATTCAGGAATTCAAATCTTGAAAGTTTTAATTGTTTAGTACATGGGCTTCAATGTTTTTTTTAATGAGACAAAATTCCATATAATAGAAGGGAAACTAGAACAAGGACATTGACATTTTTGGAAATAAATAGGAGCAGATTATTCTCAACTATTGCATTACTGCAACAGTGAAAGGAAGCCATGTTCAAACTGTACAGTGCTCTGGTCAAACCACATCGGGTATTCATCATAGTAGGTACAGCACAGGAGGAGGCCAATCGGCCCATTGTGCCTGTGCCGGCTCTTTGAAAGAGCTATCTAATTGGTCTCACACCCCTGCTCTTCCCCATAGCCCTGTCAATTTTTCCCTTCAAGTATTTATCCAATTCCCTTATGAAAGTTAGTAGTGAATCTGCTTCCACCACCCTTTCAGGCAGTGCAATCCAGGTCATTACAAATTGCTGCAAAAAAAAATGTTTCCTCATGTTGTCTCTGGCTCTTTAGCTCTTAAATCTGTGTGCTCTGGTAACCGACACTTCTGCCACTGGAAACAGTTACTCTTTATTTACTCTGTCAAAACCATTCATGATTTTGAACACCTCCATCAAATCTCTCCCTAACCTTCTCTGTTGTAAGGAGAACAACCCCAGCTTCTCCAATCTCTCCACATTACTGAAGTCCCTCATACCATTCTATAAATCTCTTCTGCACCTCTCTAAGGCCTTCACATCCTGCCTATTATGTCCAGTGTTTGTCTAGGAAACACAAGGGGGGCATTCACGTGGAGGCAATGCGGAGAAAATCCACAGGGTTGATCCCCAGTGTTAGAAATCTGAGCTATGAGGAAACTGGAGAAACTTGGGTTCTTCAGCCTGGAAAGGAGGTATCTGAGGTGATCATATAGAGGCATAGACGATAGTTACAGGTATGCACAGGTTTAGATAAAGTAAATAAAGAGCAACTGTTCCCATTGGTGGATGGGTTGAGGTCCAGAGGACACAGATTTAAGGTGATTGGCAAAAGAACCAAAGGCAACGTGATGAAAAACGTGTTTACGCAGCGAATAGTCATGATCTGGAATGCGCTGCCTGAAAGGGTGGTGGAAGAAGATTCAATCGTGGCTTTCAAAAAGGAATTGGATAAATATTTGAAGAGAAAAAATTTGCAGGGTTCTGGGGAAATAGGGGGGGAATGGGACTAACTGAATTGTTCTTACAAAGAACTGGCACCGGCTCGATGGGCCGAATGGCCTCCTTCTGTGCTGTAACAATTCTGTGATTCCATGGAAAATGTAAATCTAGAATATTGCTTTAAATCACAAGAGTAGGAGAAGGTGACATAGGTTCAAATTAGATGACGGCAAATTTAGGACTGATACCAGGAAGTTCTTCACACAAAGAGTGATCAATATATGGGAATGGGCTCCCAGATAGAGAAGTGGAGACAAACCTCGGAATTTTTTTAAAAAAATAATTTGATGCTGCAATGGAGGGGTGGGGAAACTTTGAGGTGCATTTGGAATGATGCATTAAGATGGGATGAAGGACTTTCCTTATCCATAATTGAGATTAACTGAAGGTCTATGCCATATGACTCATATTAACATATGAGAGTCTCATTTTACAATGTGATATGGAGTAACTTGATGCCTTGTATACATTATTAATCACCTTTTGACCACCTAATAGTAAACTACATATCTATATATTATTACAAATCTTACATATGGCATGTACTTCCTGATCACAATTCTTGCTTCCTGTAACACGATTTATGCCAACATTTACAATGGAAACTGCCTATGTGAGCATTTGATACGGTGAAAACCGTATGTAAGCATTTCACCATCATATTTTGTTGATGAACGGGATTAAACAGCACATTAATTCTCACTGAAAGAAGAGGAGCATCAATAGAGCAATATTGATTCACACTGTAGCCTCTACGGAAACAAAACATTACCTTATCCTTAAAGGCAAGCCCAGTAAATTCAATCTATAAGTGGTTCCAATAGTTAATTTAGCTGAAATTAGCCTTTTTACTCTAAAAGGACAGTGAAAACCACTGCCTATAACTGGGAAATTCAGGTCATCCACAGCATTCATGTTAAATCTTCGTAGAAATCATATAAAATTGCTTATGAAAGGCTGAATTATATTGCACAAATGAGACTTGATAGTTTTACAATATAGCCTTGGTTCGGCAGGTCAGCAAAGACAGACACGGTCTCATCTGTTCCCTTATGTACGGACTTCAGCTCTCAGCAACTCAAGCACGTTTCACCAGGTCAAGTACCAAGTTATATAAATCTCCGTCAGGGAAAAAGAGAATCAAATTTAAAGTTTTCATGACCCAAGGCCCAGCATCAATTTTTCTGTGCTGAAATGGAAGCAAAGTGAAATTCCCAAAAGTCAAATACAAACATTGCAACTGTTTTTTTTAAAAGCGATCACAGCTTGAAGAGATCATTCATTTGTAATGATCAATCGGTCCTAGTCAAAATTATCTTTGTATCTTTGCGACTGTGTGTGTTTATAACGATCAATTGTACCTCTAATGAGTCTGTGAGCAAGCTGTGAAATTACTTGTGTTGAGGTAGAGTACAATTAACCAGTTAGCAGCTGGAGAAAGTTCAGAAAAGCCCTTTTTTGTTGAAGAAATATTGCTGTAATGGAAAATGGGGTGAGATGTCATCTTCACTGCCTGCTGTAAAGCATCACGTGGGTGGAGTGCAGAGAGGAAAATCAGGCAGGGAGATCGCATGGCTGTAATGGAGACCAGCCAATTTTCCTTTCATTATGAAAAACAAAAGATATCAGTAATCTTGCCTAGAAATGTTACGTGAAACTTAAACGATCAACAGATGCAGGTTCAAGTTTACTGACATTATTTATACTTGCTCTTCCTCTCAAGGAAGCTTCAAATCTCTTTAGAAACAGTGGTGAGGGACTGAGCTAATACAGAATGTGTACCGTATACTAATTGTTTTTTATTTCTTCAATAATAATGTTTCTTTAAAAACACACAGCACCAGCCACACGAGAGGCATGGGGGCAAATAAAAGACAAATGAAGACAGGAGGAATGGGAAGCATATGTTTCATCACAAACTAAGTATCTGTCGGATGACTGTATTTCAGGGGCTTCCAAACTTTTTGCCTGGGGACCGCTATACTGCTTACCAGGAAGTCCTATGGGCCATGTTAAAAAGACAAAATTCACAGACAATTTTGCAGCTTTTTGAGTGTTTCAAAGGCACTGCTACCAATCAACTCTGCTTAATCAAAAATTAATTCTATACAATTAAATACACATAAAAGAACCCCCAAGCTAAAGTTGCAAACCTGAATTAATTTTATATAATTCAGTGCACATAAACACTTTCCCCTGAACTAAGTTTGACACAAGTTAAAAAGTGATGTGTAATCAAACACAGATAAAATCCCTCCATCCTTGCCTCCTCCCCCGATTGCCGTGTTGAAAACTTGTAGTTTGGACTCTGTAGAGTTGTTTGAATTTGTTGCTCCATTTCTAATTTTATTTTGTGCTACCATATTCACCTGCTTGAACCTGACTCACAGCTTATCCACCAACGAGGCAGCAGCGCGGAGAACTGGCCTTTCCAAACCACCAGTGGGAAACACTAACTTCAAATAGGTGAACCCAACAACATAAAAAATATAACTGGAAACTGAAACGGAGCAGACAATGGTGCTGCAGCACGGCAAGTCCATTACCCACAGCAAATACGGTGTAACTCCTCTCACACGTCACCACTGTCCAAGTCAACTGTAGACTTTGTCAAGACTATAATACACAATTTTGTTTTGGAGAAATAATGTATTATCCACTTCCTGAGGCATGACTTTTTAATTCACTTTAATCTTTTAATACCCGCACAGAACCACCGATTTAAGGAATGCCACCTTTTCACCAAACAGGTGCAGTGCCATCACATGATTGGCAAATGTAGCATTGAATAATGGAGGTTTAAAAGTTCAGAAATCAACATTTCAGTGCAGTATGTCGCATTGTCAGAGGTGTCATCTTTCAGATGAGATATTCAAGTAATGCCTGATTTGCCAGCTTGGATGGACATAAAATACCCAACGGAACTCTTTGAAGAGCTGGGGCATCCTCCAAACATCCTGGTCGGTATTTCTCCCTCAACTGACACCACCAAAACAGATTGTCTGTTCATTCATTCATTTGCTGTTTGTGGGATCATGCTGTGCACAAATTTTCTGCCAGATTTGGAAACAAAAACAGTGACTGTCCTTCAAAAGTAATCCATTGGCTTTAAGGCATTTTGGGATGTCACAAAGACATGAAAATGAGGCACTATAGAAATACAACTTCTTTGTTTACTTCTTTCCAACTTCAATTTGTTTTACCCCAGATTAAATCAGAATGTGCATTGCCCCTCTTGCACAATTAGTTGCTTGCCAACTTAATACTTCTTTGACTAAAAGAAATGCCAAGTAGATGATCCTTCTCAGCCTCCTGCCAAAGTCCACACCATCACAGGTGCCAGACTTCAGCCAATTCAATTCACTCCATGCGACCACGAAAAACAGCTGAGTGCACTGGATACAGCAAAGGTTATGGGTCCCGACAATAACCTGGCGATAATGCTGAAGACCTGTGCTCCAGAACTAGCCAGCCAAGTTGTTCCAGTACAGCTACAACACTGGCATCTACCTGACAATGTGGAAAATTGACAGGTATGTTCTGTCCACTAAAAGGACAAATCCAACCCGGCCTATTGCTGCCTATCAGCCTACTCCCAATCATCAGCAAAGTGATGGAAGGAACAGTGCTATCAAGCGACACTTAATCACCAATAACCTGCTCGCCAATGCTCAGTTTGGATTTCGCCAGGGCCACTTGGCTGCAGACTTCATTACAGCGTTGGTCCAAACATGGACAAAAGAGCTGAATTCCAGAGGTGAGGTGAGAGTGACTGCCCTTGACATCAAGGCAGCATTTGACCGAGTGTGGCACCAAGCAGCCCAAATAAAATTGAAGTCAATGGGGATCATAGGGAAAACTCTCCAGTGGCTGAAGTCATACCTAGCACAAATAAATAAGTTGTGATTGTTGCAGGCCACTCATCTCAGCCCCAGGACATTGCTGCAGGAGTTCCTCAGGGCAGTGTCCGAGGCCCATCCATCTTCAGCTGCTTCATCAATGACCTTCCCTCCATCATAAAGCCAAAAGTGGGACTGTTCACTGATGATTGCACAGTGTTCAGCTCCATTCAGAATTATTCGGATAATGAAGCAGTCCATGCCCACATGCAACAAGACCTGGACAACATCCAGGATTGGGCTGATAAGTAGCAAGTAACATTCACGCCACACAAGTGCCAGGCATTATCATTACTGAATCCTCCACTATCAATATTCTAGGGGTCACTATCGACCACAAATTCGACCATTATGGACCAGCCACATAAATGCCGTGGCTACAAAAGTAAGTCAGAGGCTGGATAGTATGTGGTGAGTTGCTCACTTCCTGACTCCCCAAAGATTTTCCACAACCCAAAAGGCACAAAACAAAAGTGTGATGGAATACTCTAGACTTGCCTGGATAGGTGCAGCTGAAACACAAGAAGCCCGACACCATCCAGGACAAAGCAGTCTACTTGATTGGCACCTCATCTACTAACTTAAACATCTACTCCCTCCACCAGCAGCGTACTGTGGCTGTAATATGTCCTATCTACAGGATGCACTGCAGCAACTCGCCAAGGCTTCTTCGGCAGCACCTGCAAACCTTTACCATCTAGAAGGACAAGGACAGCAAGTGCATGGGAACACCATCACCTCCAAGTTCCCATCCAAGTCACACATCACCCTGACTTAGACATAGAGCACTGTTCCTTTGTCATCACCTGTTCAAAATCCTGAAACTCCATACCTAACAGCATTGTGGGAGCACCTTCACCACGCAACTGCAGCGGTTAAAGGCGGTGGCTCACCACCATCTTCTCACGGCAACTAGGGATAGGCAATAAATAAACTCTGTCCGAGCTACCTACATCCCGAGAATGAATTTTTTTTTAAAAATGTGTCACATTGTAGTTCACTCAATAGCTTGAGCTTCTACCTGTAGTTCACTGCACATCCCACTCTTATTCTACAGCAGATTAAACTCCAGAGTCACTCTGCGCAAAGCAACGCATCACAATAACAAGGTGGGCAAGGTATGACAACTAGACCTGTGCTAAACAATACTACATCCAAAACATTTTGTGCCTGCAAGTTTTGTGCGACATAATGGAGTGCAATTTGTTTCACTAATAATCCACAGGACTGTTCTTCCCATGTTTAGCAGTCACACACCTTCTCGCTCTATTATAATCCCACAAAAAAGATTGAAAGCAGTGCTACTTACTTTTTGTTTCTTCCATTTAAACAGGGGTGATACAGCACTTTGACAACGTTGTTTGCTTCACACAATTTCAGAGACGACTCAGGTTTCACTGTGTCCTTGTCAACTGCAGCAAAATGACTATTTGGATCTTTGTGTGATCTCACCAGCATGGTGTCAGAATTCAAAAGCCAGAGCTGTAAAGAAAGAGAGAAAAAACAGATAACTAATACATCTGAACATAAACAATACACTTGAAAATAAATAAAAGACACAGTTTTTAAACAGACTTAGCTATACAAAGGAAACCTACAGTTCACGTCAGATCAATGTCTGCACCAGTGACAAATATACTGAAACAGTATTATCTTAAAACATGAAGCCACTTTCCACAGTTTATCATTTTTTTGTTATTCAATCCCTCTATCAATACATCTATGCAACGGGATATACAATCCCTCTGGCAATACATAAGAACACAAGAAATAGGAGCAGGAATAGGCCATACGGCCCCTCGAGCCAGCTCCGCCATTCAATAAGATCAAGGCTGATCTTCGACCTCAACTCCACTTTCCCGCCTGATCCCCACATCCCTTGATTCCCTTAGTGTCCAAAAATCTGTGAATCTCAGTCTTGAATATACTCAATACCTGAGCATCCAGAGCCCTTGGGGTCAAGAATTCCAAAGATTCACAACCCTGAGTGAAGAAAGTTTTCCTCATCTTGGTCCTAAATGGCTGACCCCTTATCTTGAGACTATGACCCCTGGTTTTAGACTTTTCAGTCTGGGGAAACAGCCTCTCAGCATCTGACCTGTCAAGCCCTCGTAGAATCTTATATGTTTCAACGAGATCACTTTCGTTCTTCTGCACTCCAAAGAGTATAGGCCCATTCTACTCAATCTCTCCTCATAGGACAACCCTCTCATCCAGGAATCAATCTAGTGAACATTTGTTACACAGCCTCTAAGGCAAGTATATCCTTCCTTAGGTAAGGAGATCAAAACTGTACACAGTACTCCAGGTGAGGTCTCACCAGAGCCCTATATAATTGCAGCAAAACCACCTTACTCTTATACTCCAACCTCCTAAAGGCTAACATACCATTTGCCTTCCTAATTGCATGCTGTACCTGCATGTTAACTTTTTGTGATTCATGTACAAGGACACCCAAATCCCTCTGACTACCAACATTTCTTAGTCTGTCACCTTTTTAAAAAATTCTGCTTTTTACCAAAGTGGATAATTTCACATTTACCACATTATACTCCATCTGCCACCTTCTCCGACCCTCACTTAAACTGTCTATACCCCTTTGCAGCCTCTTTGTGTCCTCCTCACAGCATATTTTCCCACCTAGCTTTGTATCGTCAGCAAAACTTGGATACATTATACTCGGCCTCCTCATCTAAGTCATTGATATATATTGTAAAATGCTGAGGCCCAAGCACTGATCATTGCAGCACCCCACTAAGTACAACCTGCCAACCCAAAAAAGACCCCTTTATTCCTACACTCTGTTTTCTGTCCGTTAACCAATCCTCAATCCTTGCTAATATATTACCCCCAATCCCATGAGCCCGAATCTTGTGTAACAACCTCGTATGGCACATTTTCAAATGCCTTTTGAAAATCCAAATATACTACATCCACTGGTTCCCCCTTATTTACCCTGCTAGTTACACACTCAAAAAACTCTAATAGAATCAGCAAACACGATTTCCCTTTCATAAAACAGTGTTGACTCTGCCTAATCGTATTATGATTTTCTAAGTGCCCTGTTACTACATCTACACCATGGGATACACAAACCCTCTACCAATACATCTACAGTGTGCGATACATAGAATCATAGAAAATTTACAGCACAGAAGGAGGCCATTCGACCCATTGTGTCCGCGCTGGCTGAGAAACAAGCCACCCAGCCTAATCCCACTTTCCCGCATTTGGTCCGTAGCCCTGCAGGTCACGGCTCTTCAGGTGCACATCCAGGTATTTTTTAAACGAAATGAGGGTTTCTGCCTCTACCACCCTCTCAGGCAGTGAATTCCAGACACCCACCACCCTCTGGGTGAAAAAATGTTACCTCATTTCCGCTCTAATCCTTCTACCAATCACTTTAAATCTATGCCCCCTGGTTATTGACCCTTCTGATAAGGGAAATAGGTCCTTCCTACCCACTCTATCTAGGCCCCTCATCATTTTGTACACCTCAATCAAATCACCCCTCAGCCTCCTCTGTTCTAAGGAAAACAACCCCAGCCTATCCAATCTATCATCATAGCTAAAATTCTCCAGTCCTGGCAACATCTTTGTAAATCTCCTCTGCACCATCTCTAGTGCAATTACATCCTTCCTGTAATGTGGTGGCCAGAAATGTGCACAGTACTCAAGCTGTGGCCTAACCAGTGTTTTATACAGTTCCAGCATAACATCCCTGCTTTTATATTCTACGCCTCGGCTAATATTGGAAAGCATTTCATATGCCTTCTTAACCACCTTATCTACCTGTCCTGTTACGTTCAGGGATCTGTGAACATGCACTCCAAGGTCCCTCACTTCCTCTACACCTCTCAGTATCCTCCCATTTATTGTGAATTCCCTTGCCTTGTTTGCTCTCCCCAAATGCATTACCTCACACTTCTCCGGATTGAACTCCATTTGCCACTTTTCTGCCCATCTGACCAGTCCATTGATATCTTCCTGCAGTCTACAGTTTTCCTGCTCACTTTCAACCACACGGCCTAACTTTGTTTCATCCGCAAATTTCTTAATCATGCCCCCTACGTTAAAGTCGAAATCGTTAATGTAAACCACAAAAAGCAAAGGACCTAGTACCGAGCACTATAGCACCCCACTGGAAACAGCCTTCCAGTCGCCAAAACACCCGACCATTGCCCTTTGCTTCCTGCCACTGAGCCAATTTTGGATCCAATTTGCCACATTCCCTTGGATCCCATAGCCTTTACTTTTTTGACCAATCTGCCATGTAGGACCTTGTCAAAAGCCTTGGTAAAATCCACATTGACGACATCAATGACGCTACCCTCATTGATCCTCCCTGTCACCTCCTCGAAAAATTTAATCAGGTTAGTCAGACACGACCTCCCCTTGACAAATCCACGCTGTCTGTCCTTGATTAGTCCGTGCCTTTCTAAGTAACAGTTTATCCTATCCCTCAGAACTGATTCCAATAATTTGCCCACCACCGAGGTTAGGCTAGCTGGCCTGTAATTACTTGGTCTATCCTTCGATCCCTTTTTAAACAACTGTACAACGTTAGCAGTCCTCCAATCCTCCCGCACTACGCCTGTATCCAGTGAAGTTTGGAAAATGATTGTTAAAGCCTCCACTATTTCCTCTCTGGTTTCTTTTAACAGTCTGGGATACATTTCATCCGGCCCTGGTGATTTATCCACTTTCAAAGATGCTAATCCCCTTAATACTTCCTCTCTCACTATGTTTATCCCATCCAATATTTCACACTCCTCCTCCTAACTTCGATCCCTGTATCATCCCTCTCCTTTGTGAAGACGGATGCAAAGTATTCATTAAGAACCATACCCACATATTCCGCATCCACACATAGTTTATCTTTTTGGTCTCCAATAGGCCCTACTCTTTCCTTAGTTATCATCTTGCTCTTATTGTATTTATAAAACATCTATCGGTTTTCTTCGATAATCCCTCGACCAATACATCTAAACTATGGGGTACACAATCCATCTACCAATACATCTAAACTATGGGATACACAATCCATCGACCAATACATCTAAACTATGGGGTACACAATCCCTCTACCAATACATCTACACTATGGGGTACACAATCCATCTACCAATACATCTAAACTATGGGGTACACAATCCATCTACCAATACATCTACACTATGGGGTACACAATCCCTCCACCAATACATCTACACTATGGGGTACACAATCCATCTACCAATACATCTACAACACTATGGGGTACACAATCCATCTACCAATACATCTAAACTATGGGATACACAATCCATCGACCAATACATCTAAACTATGGGGTACACAATCCATCTACCAATACATCTAAACTATAGGGTACACAATCCATCTACCAATACATCTACAACACTATGGGGTACACAATCCATCTACCAATACATCTAAACTATGGAGTACACAATCCCTCTACCAATACATCTAAACTATGGGGTACACAATCCATCTATCAATACATCTAAACTATGGGGTACACAATCCATCTACCAATACATCTACACTATGGGGTACACAATCCCTCTACCAATACATCTAAACTATGGGGTACACAATCCATCGACCAATACATCTAAACTATGGGGTACACAATCCATCTACCAATACATCTAAACTATGGGGTACACAATCCATCTACCAATACATCTACAACACTATGGGGTACACAATCCATCTACCAATACATCTAAACTATGGAGTACACAATCCCTCTACCAATACATCTAAACTATGGGGTACACAATCCATCTACCAATACATCTACACTATGGGGTACACAATCCATCTACCAATACATCTACACTATGGGGTACACAATCCCTCCACCAATACATCTAAACTATGGGGTACACAATCCCTCTACCAATACATCTACAACACTATGGGGTACACAATCCCTCTACCAATACATCTAAACTATGGGGTACAGGACAAATCCAATCCGGCCAATTACCGCCCCATCAGTCTACTCTCAATCATCAGCAAAGTGATGGAAGGTGTCGTCGACAGTGCAATCAAGTGGCACTTACTCACCAATAACCTGTTCACCGATGCTCAGTTTGGGTTCCGCCAGGACCACTCGGCTCCAGACCTCATTACAGTCTTGGTCCAAACATGGACAAAAGAGCTGAATTCCAGAGGTGAGGTGAGAGTGACTGCCCTTGACATCAAGGCAGCATTTGACCGAGTGTGGCACCAAGGAGCCCTAGTAAAATTGAAGTCAATGGGAATCAGGGGGAAAACTCTCCAGTGGCTGGAGTCATACCTAGCATAAAGGAAGATGGTAGTGGTTGTTGGAGGCCAATCATCTCAGCCCCAGGGCATTGCTGCAGGAGTTCCTCAGGGCAGTGTCCTAGGCCCAACCATCTTCAGCTGCTTCATCAATGACCTTCCCTCCATCATAAGGTCAGAAATGGGGATGTTCGCTGATGACTGCACAGTGTTCAGTTCCATTCGCAACCCCTCAGATAATGAAGCAGTCCGAGCCTGCATGCAGCAAGACCTGGACAACATCCAGGCTTGGGCTCATAAGTGGCAAGTAACATTCGCGCCAGATAAGTGCCAGGCAATGACCATCTCCAACAAGAGAGTGTCTAACCACCTCCCCTTGACATTCAATGGCATTACCATCGCCGAATCCCCCACCAACAACATCCTGGGGGTCACCATTGACCAGAAACTTAACTGGACCAGCCATATAAATACTGTGGCTACGAGAGCAGGTCAGAGGCTGGGCATTCTGCGGCGAGTGACTCACCTCCTGACTCCCCAAAGCCTTTCCACCATCGACAAGGCACAAGTCAGGAGTGTGATGGAATACTCTCCACTTGCCTGGATGAGCGCAGCTCCAACAACACTCAAGAAGCTCGACACCATCCAAGATAAAGCAGCCCGCTTGATTGGCACCCCATCCACCACCCGAAACATTCACTCCCTTCACCACCGGCGCACTGTGGCTGCAGTGTGCACCATCCACAGGATGCACTGCAGCAACTCGCCAAGGCTTCTTCGACAGCACCTCCCAAACCCGCGACCTCTACCACCTAGAAGGACAAGGGCAGCAGGTGCATGGGAACAACACCACCTGCACGTTCCCCTCCAAGTCACACACCATCCCGACTTGGAAATATATCGCCGTTCCTTCATTGTCGCTGGGTCAAAATCCTGGAACTCCCTTCCTAACAGCACTGTGGGAGAACCGTCACCACACGGACTGCAGCGGTTCAAGAAGGCGGCTCACCACCACCTTCTCGAGGGCAATTAGGGATGGGCAATAAATGCCGGCCTTGCCAGCGACGCCCACATCCCGTCAACGAATATAAAAAAAACACAATCCCTCTACCAATACATCTACACTATGGGATATACAATCCCTCTTCCAATACATCTACACTATGGGGGACACAATCCCTCTACCAATACATCTACACTATGGGATACACAATCCCTCTACCAATACATCTAAACTATGGGATACACAATCCCTCTACCAATACATCTAAACTATGGGGTACACAATCCCTCTACCAATACATCTACACTATGGGGGACACAATCCCTCTACCAATACATCCACACTATGGGGTACACAATCCCTCTACCAATACATCCACACTATGGGACACACAATCCCTCTACCAATACATCTAAACTATGGGGTACACAATCCCTCCACCAATACATCTAAACTATGGGGTACACAATCCCTCTACCAATACATCTACACTATGGGGTACACAATCCCTCTACCAATACATCTAAACTATGGGGTACACAATCCCTCCACCAATACATCTAAACTATGGGGTACACAATCCCTCTACAAATACATCCACACTATGGGGTACACAATCCCTCTACCAATACATCTAAACTATGGGGTATACAATCCCTCTTCCAATACATCTACATTATGGGGTACACAATCCATCTACCAATACATCTACACTATGGGGTACACAATCCCTCTACCAATACATCTACAACACTATGGGGTACACAATCCCTCTACCAATACATCGACACTATGGGATACACAATCCGTCTACCAATAGATCTACACTATGGGGTACACAATCCCTCTACCAATACATCTAAACTATGGGGTACACAATCCCTCTACAAATACATCTAAACTATGGGGTATACAATCCCTCTTCCAATACATCTACATTATGGGGTACACAATCCATCTACCAATACATCTACACTATGGGGTACACAATCCCTCTACCAATACATCCACACTATGGGGTACACAATCCCTCTACCAATACATCTACAACACTATGGGGTACACAATCCCTCTACCAATACATCGACACTATGGGGTACACCATCCCTCTACCAATACATCTGCACTATGGGATACACAATCCGTCTACCAATACATCTACACTATGGGGTACACAATCCCTCTACCAATACATCGACACTATGGGGTACACAATCCCTCTACCAATACATCTGCACTATGGGATACACAATCCGTCTACCAATACATCCACACTATGGGGTACACAATCCCTCTACCAATACATCTACAACACTATGGGGTACACAATCCCTCTACCAACACATCGACACTATGGGATACACAATCCGTCTACCAATACATCTACACTATGGGATACACAATCCGTCTACCAATACATCCACACTATGGGATACACAATCCCTCTTCCAATACATCTACACTATGGGGTACACAATCCCTCTACCAATACATCTACAACACTATGGGGTACACAATCCCTCTACCAATACATCGACACTATGGGATACACAATCCCTCTACCAATACATCCACAATATGGGGTACACAATCCGTCTACCAATACATCTACAACACTATCGGGTACACAATCCCTCTACCAATACATCGACACTATGGGATACACAATCCCTCTACCAATACATCTAAACTATGGGATACACAATCCGTCGACCAATACATCTACACTATGGGGTACACAATTCCTCTACCAACACATCCACACTGTGGGGTACACAATCCCTCTACCAATACATCTAAACTATGGGGTACACAATCCCTCTACCAATACATCCACACTATGGGGTACACAATCCCTCTACCAATACATCTAAACTATGGGGTACACAATCCCTCTACCAATACATCCACACTATGGGGTACACAATCCCTCTACCAATACATCTCAACTATGGGGTACACAATCCCTCTACCAATACATCCACACTATGGGGTATACAATCCCTCTTCCAATACATCTACATTATGGGGTACACAATCCGACGACCAATACATCTACACTATGGGGTACACAATCCCTCTACCAATACATCGACACTATGGGGTACACAATCCATCTACCAATACATCTACACTATGGGGTACACAATCCCTCTACCAATACATCTACAACACTATGGGGTACACAATCCCTCTACCAATACATCGACACTATGGGATACACAATCCGTCTGCCAATAGATCTACACTATGGGATACACAATCCATCCACCAATAGATCTACACTATGGGATACACAATCCGTCTTCCAATACATCTACACTATGGGGTACACAATCCCTCTACCAATACATCGACACTATGGGATACACAATCCGTCTACCAATAGATCTACACTATGGAATACACAATCCATCTACCAATAGATCTACACTATGGGATACACAATCCGTCTACCAATACATCCACACTATGGAGTACACAATCCCTCTACCAATACATCTACAACACTATGGGGTACACAATCCCTCTACCAATACATCGACACTATGGGATACACAATCCGTCTGCCAATAGATCTACACTATGGGATACACAATCCATCCACCAATAGATCTACACTATGGGATACACAATCCGTCTTCCAATACATCTACACGATGGGGTACACAATCCCTCTACCAATACATCGACACTATGGGATACACAATCCGTCTACCAATAGATCTACACTATGGAATACACAATCCATCTACCAATAGATCTACACTATGGGATACACAATCCGTCTACCAATACATCCACACTATGGAGTACACAATCCGTCTACCAATACATCTACACTATGGGGTACACAATCCCTCTACCAATACATCTCCAACACTATGGGGTACACAATCCCTCTACCAATACATCGACACTATGGGATACACAATCCGTCTACCAATACATCTACACTATGGGATACACAATCCGTCTACCAATACATCCACATTATGGGATACACAATCCCTCTTCCAATACATCTACACTATGGGGTACACAATCCCTCTACCAATACATCTACAACACTATGGGGTACACAATCCCTCTACCAATACATCGACACTATGGGATACACAATCCCTATACCAATACATCCACAATATGGGGTACACAATCCCTCTACCAATACATTTACAACACTATCGGGTACACAATCCCTCTACCAATACATCGACACTATGGGGTACACAATCCCTCTACCAATACATCTAAACTATGGGGTACAGGACAAATCCAATCCGGCCAATTACCGCCCCATCAGTCTACTCTCAATCATCAGCAAAGTGATGGAAGGTGTCGTCGACAGTGCAATCAAGTGGCACTTACTCACCAATAACCTGTTCACCGATGCTCAGTTTGGGTTCCGCCAGGACCACTCGGCTCCAGACCTCATTACAGCGTTGGTCCAAACATGGACAAAAGAGCTGAATTCCAGAGGTGAGGTGAGAGTGACTGCCCTTGACATCAAGGCAGCATTTGACCGAGTGTGGCACCAAGGAGCCCTAGTAAAATTGAAGTCAATGGGAATCAGGGGGAAAACTCTCCAGTGGCTGGAGTCATACCTAGCACAAAGGAAGATGGTAGTGGTTGTTGGAGGCCAATCATCTCAGCCCCAGGGCATTGCTGCAGGAGTTCCTCAGGGCAGTGTCCTAGGCCCAACCATCTTCAGCTGCTTCATCAATGACCTTCCCTCCATCATAAGGTCAGAAATGGGGATGTTCGCTGATGACTGCACAGTGTTCAGTTCCATTCGCAACCCCTCAGATAATGAAGCAGTCCGAGCCTGCATGCAGCAAGACCTGGACAACATCCAGGCTTGGGCTCATAAGTGGCAAGTAACATTCGCGCCAGATAAGTGCCAGGCAATGACCATCTCCAACAAGAGAGTGTCTAACCACCTCCCCTTGACATTCAATGGCATTACCATCGCCGAATCCCCCACCAACAACATCCTGGGGGTCACCATTGACCAGAAACTTAACTGGACCAGCCATATAAATACTGTGGCTACGAGAGCAGGTCAGAGGCTGGGCATTCTGCGGCGAGTGACTCACCTCCTGACTCCCCAAAGCCTTTCCACCATCGACAAGGCACAAGTCAGGAGTGTGATGGAATACTCTCCACTTGCCTGGATGAGCGCAGCTCCAACAACACTCAAGAAGCTCGACACCATCCAAGATAAAGCAGCCCGCTTGATTGGCACCCCATCCACCACCCGAAACATTCACTCCCTTCACCACCGGCGCACTGTGGCTGCAGTGTGCACCATCCACAGGATGCACTGCAGCAACTCGCCAAGGCTTCTTCGACAGCACCTCCCAAACCCGCGACCTCTACCACCTAGAAGGACAAGGGCAGCAGGTGCATGGGAACAACACCACCTGCACGTTCCCCTCCAAGTCACACACCATCCCGACTTGGAAATATATCGCCGTTCCTTCATTGTCGCTGGGTCAAAATCCTGGAACTCCCTTCCTAACAGCACTGTGGGAGAACAGTCACCACACGGACTGCAGCGGTTCAAGAAGGCGGCTCACCACCACCTTCTCGAGGGCAATTAGGGATGGGCAATAAATGCCGGCCTTGCCAGCGACGCCCACATCCCGTCAACGAATATAAAAAAAACACAATCCCTCTACCAATACATCTACACTATGGGATATACAATCCCTCTTCCAATACATCTACACTATGGGGTACACAATCCCTCTACCAATACATCTACACTATGGGATACACAATCCCTCTACCAATACATCTAAACTATGGGATACACAATCCCTCTACCAATACATCTAAACTATGGGGTACACAATCCCTCTACCAATACATCTACACTATGGGGGACACAATCCCTCTACCAATACATCCACACTATGGGGTACACAATCCCTCTACCAATACATCCACACTATGGGGTACACAATCCCTCTACCAATACATCCACACTATGGGACACACAATCCCTCTACCAATACATCTAAACTATGGGGTACACAATCCCTCCACCAATACATCTAAACTATGGGGTACACAATCCCTCTACCAATACATCTACACTATGGGGTACACAATCCCTCTACCAATACATCTAAACTATGGGGTACACAATCCCTCCACCAATACATCTAAACTATGGGGTACACAATCCCTCTACAAATACATCCACACTATGGGGTACACAATCCCTCTACCAATACATCTAAACTATGGGGTATACAATCCCTCTTCCAATACATCTACATTATGGGGTACACAATCCATCTACCAATACATCTACACTATGGGGTACACAATCCCTCTACCAATACATCTACAACACTATGGGGTACACAATCCCTCTACCAATACATCGACACTATGGGATACACAATCCGTCTACCAATAGATCACACTATGGGGTACACAATCCCTCTACCAATACATCTAAACTATGGGGTACACAATCCCTCTACAAATACATCTAAACTATGGGGTATACAATCCCTCTTCCAATACATCTACATTATGGGGTACACAATCCATCTACCAATACATCTACACTATGGGGTACACAATCCCTCTACCAATACATCCACACTATGGGGTACACAATCCCTCTACCAATACATCTACAACACTATGGGGTACACAATCCCTCTACCAATACATCGACACTATGGGGTACACAATCCCTCTACCAATACATCTGCACTATGGGATACACAATCCGTCTACCAATACATCTACACTATGGGGTACACAATCCCTCTACCAATACATCGACACTATGGGGTACACAATCCCTCTACCAATACATCTGCACTATGGGATACACAATCCGTCTACCAATACATCCACACTATGGGGTACACAATCCCTCTACCAATACATCTACAACACTATGGGGTACACAATCCCTCTACCAACACATCGACACTATGGGATACACAATCCGTCTACCAATACATCTACACTATGGGATACACAATCCGTCTACCAATACATCCACACTATGGGATACACAATCCCTCTTCCAATACATCTACACTATGGGGTACACAATCCCTCTACCAATACATCTACAACACTATGGGGTACACAATCCCTCTACCAATACATCGACACGATGGGATACACAATCCCTCTACCAATACATCCACAATATGGGGTACACAATCCGTCTACCAATACATCTACAACACTATCGGGTACACAATCCCTCTACCAATACATCGACACTATGGGATACACAATCCCTCTACCAATACATCTAAACTATGGGATACACAATCCGTCGACCAATACATCTACACTATGGGGTACACAATTCCTCTACCAACACATCCACACTGTGGGGTACACAATCCCTCTACCAATACATCTAAACTATGGGGTACACAATCCCTCTACCAATACATCCACACTATGGGGTACACAATCCCTCTACCAATACATCGAAACTATGGGGTACACAATCCCTCTACCAATACATCCACACTATGGGGTACACAATCCCTCTACCAATACATCTCAACTATGGGGTACACAATCCCTCTACCAATACATCCACACTATGGGGTATACAATCCCTCTTCCAATACATCTACATTATGGGGTACACAATCCGACGACCAATACATCTACACTATGGGGTACACAATCCCTCTACCAATACATCGACACTATGGGGTACACAATCCATCTACCAATACATCTACACTATGGGGTACACAATCCCTCTACCAATACATCTACAACACTATGGGGTACACAATCCCTCTACCAATACATCGACACTATGGGATACACAATCCGTCTGCCAATAGATCTACACTATGGGATACACAATCCATCCACCAATAGATCTACACTATGGGATACACAATCCGTCTTCCAATACATCTACACTATGGGGTACACAATCCCTCTACCAATACATCGACACTATGGGATACACAATCCGTCTACCAATAGATCGACACTATGGAATACACAATCCATCTACCAATAGATCTACACTATGGGATACACAATCCGTCTACCAATACATCCACACTATGGAGTACACAATCCGTCTACCAATACATCTACACTATGGGGTACACAATCCCTCTACCAATACATCTCCAACACTATGGGGTACACAATCCCTCTACCAATACATCGACACTATGGGATACACAATCCGTCTACCAATACATCTACACTATGGGATACACAATCCGTCTACCAATACATCCACATTATGGGATACACAATCCCTCTTCCAATACATCTACACTATGGGGTACACAATCCCTCTACCAATACATCTACAACACTATGGGGTACACAATCCCTCTACCAATACATCGACACTATGGGATACACAATCCCTATACCAATACATCCACAATATGGGGTACACAATCCCTCTACCAATACATTTACAACACTATCGGGTACACAATCCCTCTACCAATACATCGACACTATGGGGTACACAATCCCTCTACCAATACATCCACAATATGGGGTACACAATCCCTCTACCAATACATCTACAACACTATCGGGTACACAATCCCTCTACCAATACATCGACACTATGGGGTACACAATCCCTCTACCAATACATCTAAACTATGGGGTACAGGACAAATCCAATCCGGCCAATTACCGCCCCATCAGTCTACTCTCAATCATCAGCAAAGTGATGGAAGGTGTCGTCGACAGTGCAATCAAGTGGCACTTACTCACCAATAACCTGTTCACCGATGCTCAGTTTGGGTTCCGCCAGGACCACTCGGCTCCAGACCTCATTACAGCGTTGGTCCAAACATGGACAAAAGAGCTGAATTCCAGAGGTGAGGTGAGAGTGACTGCCCTTGACATCAAGGCAGCATTTGACCGAGTGTGGCACCAAGGAGCCCTAGTAAAATTGAAGTCAATGGGAATCAGGGGGAAAACTCTCCAGTGGCTGGAGTCATACCTAGCACAAAGGAAGATGGTAGTGGTTGTTGGAGGCCAATCATCTCAGCCCCAGGGCATTGCTGCAGGAGTTCCTCAGGGCAGTGTCCTAGGCCCAACCATCTTCAGCTGCTTCATCAATGACCTTCCCTCCATCATAAGGTCAGAAATGGGGATGTTCGCTGATGACTGCACAGTGTTCAGTTCCATTCGCAACCCCTCAGATAATGAAGCAGTCCGAGCCTGCATGCAGCAAGACCTGGACAACATCCAGGCTTGGGCTCATAAGTGGCAAGTAACATTCGCGCCAGATAAGTGCCAGGCAATGACCATCTCCAACAAGAGAGTGTCTAACCACCTCCCCTTGACATTCAATGGCATTACCATCGCCGAATCCCCCACCATCAACATCCTGGGGGTCACCATTGACCAGAAACTTAACTGGACCAGCCATATAAATACTGTGGCTACGAGAGCAGGTCAGAGGCTGGGTGTTCTGCGGCGAGTGACTCACCTCCTGACTCCCCAAAGCCTTTCCACCATCGACAAGGCACAAGTCAGGAGTGTGATGGAATACTCTCCACTTGCCTGGATGAGCACAGCTCCAACAACACTCAAGAAGCTCGACACCATCCAAGATAAAGCAGCCCGCTTGATTGGCACCCCATCCACCACCCGAAACATTCACTCCCTTCACCACCGGCGCACTGTGGCTGCAGTGTGCACCATCCACAGGATGCACTGCAGCAACTCGCCAAGGCTTCTTCGACAGCACCTCCCAAACCCGCGACCTCTACCACCTAGAAGGACAAGGGCAGCAGGTGCATGGGAACAACACCACCTGCACGTTCCCCTCCAAGTCACACACCATTCCGACTTGGAAATATATCGCCGTTCCTTCATTGTCGCTGGGTCAAAATCCTGGAACTCCCTTCCTAACAGCACTGTGGGAGAACCGTCACCACACGGACTGCAGCGGTTCAAGAAGGCGGCTCACCACCACCTTCTCGAGGGCAATTAGGGATGGGCAATAAATGCCGGCCTTGCCAGCGACGCCCACATCCCGTCAACGAATATAAAAAAAACACAATCCCTCTACCAATACATCTACACTATGGGATATACAATCCCTCTTCCAATACATCTACACTATGGGGTACACAATCCCTCTACCAATACATCTACACTATGGGATACACAATCCCTCTACCAATACATCTAAACTATGGGATACACAATCCCTCTACCAATACATCTAAACTATGGGATACACAATCCGTCTACCAATACATCTACACGATGGGGTACACAATCCCTCTACCAATACATCTACACTATGGGGTACACAATCCCTCTACCAATACATCCACACTATGGGGTACACAATCCCTCTACCAATACATCCACACTATGGGGTACACAATCCCTCTACCAATACATCCACACTATGGGACACACAATCCCTCTACCAATACATCTAAACTATGGGGTACACAATCCCTCTACCAATACATCTAAACTATGGGGTACACAATCCCTCTACAAATACATCCACACTATGGGGTACACAATCCCTCTACCAATACATCTAAACTATGGGGTATACAATCCCTCTTCCAATACATCTACATTATGGGGTACACAATCCATCTACCAATACATCTACACTATGGGGTACACAATCCCTCTACCAATACATCTACAACACTATGGGGTACACAATCCCTCTACCAATACATCGACACTATGGGATACACAATCCGTCTACCAATAGATCTACACTATGGGGTACACAATCCCTCCACCAATACATCTAAACTATGGGGTACACAATCCCTCTACAAATACATCCACACTATGGGGTATACAATCCCTCTTCCAATACATCTACATTATGGGGTACACAATCCGACGACCAATACATCGACACTATGGGGTACACAATCCCTCTACAAATACATCCACACTATGGGGTATACAATCCCTCTTCCAATACATCTACATTATGGGGTACACAATCCGACGACCAATACATCTACACTATGGGGTACACAATCCCTCTACCAATACATCGACACTATGGGATACACAATCCGTCTACCAATAGATCTACACTATGGGATACACAATCCGTCTACCAATACATCCACACTATGGGGTACACAATCCCTCTACCAATACATCGACACTATGGGATACACAATCCGTCTACCAATAGATCTGCACTATGGGATACACAATCCATCTACCAATAGATCTACACTATGGGATACACAATCCGTCTACCAATACATCCACTCTATGGGATACACAATCCCTCTTCCAATACATCCACACGATGGGGTACACAATCCCTCTACCAATACATCTACAACACTATGGGGTACACAATCCCTCTACCAATACATCGACACTATGGGGTACACAATCCCTCTACCAATACATCGACACTATGGGGTACACAATCCCTCTACCAATACATCCACACTATGGGATACACAATCCCTCTTCCAATACATCCACACTATGGGGTACACAATCCCTCTACCAATACATCTACAACACTATGGGGTACACAATCCCTCTACCAATACATCGACACTATGGGGTACACAATCCCTCTACCAATACATCGACACTATGGGGTACACAATCCCTCTACCAATACATCTACAACACTATGGGGTACACAATCACTCTAGCAACACATCGACACTATGGGATACACAATCCGTCTACCAATACATCTACACTATGGGATACACAATCCGTCTACCAATACATCCACACTATGGGATACACAATCCCTCTTCCAATACATCTACACTATGGGGTACACAATCCCTCTACCAATACATCTACAACACTATGGGGTACACAATCCCTCTACCAATACATCGACACTATGGGATACACAATCCCTCTACCAATACATCCACAATATGGGGTACACAATCCCTCTACCAATACATCTACAACACTATCGGGTACACAATCCCTCTACCAATACATCGACACTATGGGGTACACAATCCCTCTACCAATACATCTAAACTATGGGGTACAGGACAAATCCAATCCGGCCAATTACCGCCCCATCAGTCTACTCTCAATCATCAGCAAAGTGATGGAAGGTGTCGTCGACAGTGCAATCAAGTGGCACTTACTCACCAATAACCTGTTCACCGATGCTCAGTTTGGGTTCCGCCAGGACCACTCGGCTCCAGACCTCATTACAGCGTTGGTCCAAACATGGACAAAAGAGCTGAATTCCAGAGGTGAGGTGAGAGTGACTGCCCTTGACATCAAGGCAGCATTTGACCGAGTGTGGCACCAAGGAGCCCTAGTAAAATTGAAGTCAATGGGAATCAGGGGGAAAACTCTCCAGTGGCTGGAGTCATACCTAGCACAAAGGAAGATGGTAGTGGTTGTTGGAGGCCAATCATCTCAGCCCCAGGGCATTGCTGCAGGAGTTCCTCAGGGCAGTGTCCTAGGCCCAACCATCTTCAGCTGCTTCATCAATGACCTTCCCTCCATCATAAGGTCAGAAATGGGGATGTTCGCTGATGACTGCACAGTGTTCAGTTCCATTCGCAACCCCTCAGATAATGAAGCAGTCCGAGCCTGCATGCAGCAAGACCTGGACAACATCCAGGCTTGGGCTCATAAGTGGCAAGTAACATTCGCGCCAGATAAGTGCCAGGCAATGACCATCTCCAACAAGAGAGTGTCTAACCACCTCCCCTTGACATTCAATGGCATTACCATCGCCGAATCCCCCACCATCAACATCCTGGGGGTCACCATTGACCAGAAACTTAACTGGACCAGCCATATAAATACTGTGGCTACGAGAGCAGGTCAGAGGCTGGGTGTTCTGCGGCGAGTGACTCACCTCCTGACTCCCCAAAGCCTTTCCACCATCGACAAGGCACAAGTCAGGAGTGTGATGGAATACTCTCCACTTGCCTGGATGAGCACAGCTCCAACAACACTCAAGAAGCTCGACACCATCCAAGATAAAGCAGCCCGCTTGATTGGCACCCCATCCACCACCCGAAACATTCACTCCCTTCACCACCGGCGCACTGTGGCTGCAGTGTGCACCATCCACAGGATGCACTGCAGCAACTCGCCAAGGCTTCTTCGACAGCACCTCCCAAACCCGCGACCTCTACCACCTAGAAGGACAAGGGCAGCAGGTGCATGGGAACAACACCACCTGCACGTTCCCCTCCAAGTCACACACCATTCCGACTTGGAAATATATCGCCGTTCCTTCATTGTCGCTGGGTCAAAATCCTGGAACTCCCTTCCTAACAGCACTGTGGGAGAACCGTCACCACACGGACTGCAGCGGTTCAAGAAGGCGGCTCACCACCACCTTCTCGAGGGCAATTAGGGATGGGCAATAAATGCCGGCCTTGCCAGCGACGCCCACATCCCGTCAACGAATATAAAAAAAACACAATCCCTCTACCAATACATCTACACTATGGGATATACAATCCCTCTTCCAATACATCTACACTATGGGGTACACAATCCCTCTACCAATACATCTACACTATGGGATACACAATCCCTCTACCAATACATCTAAACTATGGGATACACAATCCCTCTACCAATACATCTAAACTATGGGATACACAATCCGTCTACCAATACATCTACACGATGGGGTACACAATCCCTCTACCAATACATCTACACTATGGGGTACACAATCCCTCTACCAATACATCCACACTATGGGGTACACAATCCCTCTACCAATACATCCACACTATGGGGTACACAATCCCTCTACCAATACATCCACACTATGGGACACACAATCCCTCTACCAATACATCTAAACTATGGGGTACACAATCCCTCTACCAATACATCTAAACTATGGGGTACACAATCCCTCTACAAATACATCCACACTATGGGGTACACAATCCCTCTACCAATACATCTAAACTATGGGGTATACAATCCCTCTTCCAATACATCTACATTATGGGGTACACAATCCATCTACCAATACATCTACACTATGGGGTACACAATCCCTCTACCAATACATCTACAACACTATGGGGTACACAATCCCTCTACCAATACATCGACACTATGGGATACACAATCCGTCTACCAATAGATCTACACTATGGGGTACACAATCCCTCCACCAATACATCTAAACTATGGGGTACACAATCCCTCTACAAATACATCCACACTATGGGGTATACAATCCCTCTTCCAATACATCTACATTATGGGGTACACAATCCGACGACCAATACATCGACACTATGGGGTACACAATCCCTCTACAAATACATCCACACTATGGGGTATACAATCCCTCTTCCAATACATCTACATTATGGGGTACACAATCCGACGACCAATACATCTACACTATGGGGTACACAATCCCTCTACCAATACATCGACACTATGGGATACACAATCCGTCTACCAATAGATCTACACTATGGGATACACAATCCGTCTACCAATACATCCACACTATGGGGTACACAATCCCTCTACCAATACATCGACACTATGGGATACACAATCCGTCTACCAATAGATCTGCACTATGGGATACACAATCCATCTACCAATAGATCTACACTATGGGATACACAATCCGTCTACCAATACATCCACTCTATGGGATACACAATCCCTCTTCCAATACATCCACACGATGGGGTACACAATCCCTCTACCAATACATCTACAACACTATGGGGTACACAATCCCTCTACCAATACATCGACACTATGGGGTACACAATCCCTCTACCAATACATCGACACTATGGGGTACACAATCCCTCTACCAATACATCCACACTATGGGATACACAATCCCTCTTCCAATACATCCACACTATGGGGTACACAATCCCTCTACCAATACATCTACAACACTATGGGGTACACAATCCCTCTACCAATACATCGACACTATGGGGTACACAATCCCTCTACCAATACATCGACACTATGGGGTACACAATCCCTCTACCAATACATCTACAACACTATGGGGTACACAATCACTCTAGCAACACATCGACACTATGGGATACACAATCCGTCTACCAATACATCTACACTATGGGATACACAATCCGTCTACCAATACATCCACACTATGGGATACACAATCCCTCTTCCAATACATCTACACTATGGGGTACACAATCCCTCTACCAATACATCTACAACACTATGGGGTACACAATCCCTCTACCAATACATCGACACTATGGGATACACAATCCCTCTACCAATACATCCACAATATGGGGTACACAATCCCTCTACCAATACATCTACAACACTATCGGGTACACAATCCCTCTACCAATACATCGACACTATGGGGTACACAATCCCTCTACCAATACATCTAAACTATGGGGTACAGGACAAATCCAATCCGGCCAATTACCGCCCCATCAGTCTACTCTCAATCATCAGCAAAGTGATGGAAGGTGTCGTCGACAGTGCAATCAAGTGGCACTTACTCACCAATAACCTGTTCACCGATGCTCAGTTTGGGTTCCGCCAGGACCACTCGGCTCCAGACCTCATTACAGTCTTGGTCCAAACATGGACAAAAGAGCTGAATTCCAGAGGTGAGGTGAGAGTGACTGCCCTTGACATCAAGGCAGCATTTGACCGAGTGTGGCACCAAGGAGCCCTAGTAAAATTGAAGTCAATGGGAATCAGGGGGAAAACTCTCCAGTGGCTGGAGTCATACCTAGCATAAAGGAAGATGGTAGTGGTTGTTGGAGGCCAATCATCTCAGCCCCAGGGCATTGCTGCAGGAGTTCCTCAGGGCAGTGTCCTAGGCCCAACCATCTTCAGCTGCTTCATCAATGACCTTCCCTCCATCATAAGGTCAGAAATGGGGATGTTCGCTGATGACTGCACAGTGTTCAGTTCCATTCGCAACCCCTCAGATAATGAAGCAGTCCGAGCCTGCATGCAGCAAGACCTGGACAACATCCAGGCTTGGGCTCATAAGTGGCAAGTAACATTCGCGCCAGATAAGTGCCAGGCAATGACCATCTCCAACAAGAGAGTGTCTAACCACCTCCCCTTGACATTCAATGGCATTACCATCGCCGAATCCCCCACCAACAACATCCTGGGGGTCACCATTGACCAGAAACTTAACTGGACCAGCCATATAAATACTGTGGCTACGAGAGCAGGTCAGAGGCTGGGCATTCTACGGCGAGTGACTCACCTCCTGACTCCCCAAAGCCTTTCCACCATCGACAAGGCACAAGTCAGGAGTGTGATGGAATACTCTCCACTTGCCTGGATGAGCGCAGCTCCAACAACACTCAAGAAGCTCGACACCATCCAAGATAAAGCAGCCCGCTTGATTGGCACCCCATCCACCACCCGAAACATTCACTCCCTTCACCACCGGCGCACTGTGGCTGCAGTGTGCACCATCCACAGGATGCACTGCAGCAACTCGCCAAGGCTTCTTCGACAGCACCTCCCAAACCCGCGACCTCTACCACCTAGAAGGACAAGGGCAGCAGGTGCATGGGAACAACACCACCTGCACGTTCCCCTCCAAGTCACACACCATCCCGACTTGGAAATATATCGCCGTTCCTTCATTGTCGCTGGGTCAAAATCCTGGAACTCCCTTCCTAACAGCACTGTGGGAGAACCGTCACCACACGGACTGCAGCGGTTCAAGAAGGCGGCTCACCACCACCTTCTCGAGGGCAATTAGGGATGGGCAATAAATGCCGGCCTTGCCAGCGACGCCCACATCCCGTCAACGAATATAAAAAAAACACAATCCCTCTACCAATACATCTACACTATGGGATATACAATCCCTCTTCCAATACATCTGCACTATGGGGTACACAATCCCTCTACCAATACATCTACACTATGGGATACACAATCCCTCTACCAATACATCTAAACTATGGGATACACAATCCCTCTACCAATACATCTAAACTATGGGATACACAATCCGTCTACCAATACATCTACACGATGGGGTACACAATCCCTCGACCAATACATCTACACTATGGGGTACACAATCCCTCTACCAATACATCCACACTATGGGGTACACAATCCCTCTACCAATACATCCACACTATGGGGTACACAATCCCTCTACCAATACATCCACACTATGGGACACACAATCCCTCTACCAATACATCTAAACTATGGGGTACACAATCCCTCTACCAATACATCTAAACTATGGGGTACACAATCCCTCCACCAATACATCTAAACTATGGGGTACACAATCCCTCTACAAATACATCCACACTATGGGGTACACAATCCCTCTACCAATACATCTAAACTATGGGGTATACAATCCCTCTTCCAATACATCGACATTATGGGGTACACAATCCATCTACCAATACATCTACACTATGGGGTACACAATCCCTCTACCAATACATCCACACTATGGGGTACACAATCCCTCTACCAATACATCTACAACACTATGGGGTACACAATCCGTCTACCAATAGATCTACACTATGGGGTACACAATCCCTCTACCAATACATCTAAACTATGGGGTACACAATCCCTCTACAAATACATCCACACTATGGGGAATACAATCCCTCTTCCAATACATCTACATTATGGGGTACACAATCCGACGACCAATACATCGACACTATGGGGTACACAATCCCTCTACAAATACATCCACACTATGGGGTATACAATCCCTCTTCCAATACATCTACACTATGGGGTACACAATCCGACGACCAATACATCTACACTATGGGGTACACAATCCCTCTACCAATACATCGACACTATGGGATACACAATCCGTCTACCAATAGATCTACACTATGGGATACACAATCCCTCTACCAATACATCTACACTATGGGATACACAATCCATCTACCAATAGATCTACACTATGGGATACACAATCCATCTACCAATAGATCGACACTATGGGATACACAATCCGTCTACCAATACATCCACACTATGGAGTACACAATCCGTCTACCAATAGATCTACACTATCGGGTACACAATCCATCTACCAATACATCTACACTATGGGGTACACAATCCCTCTACCAATACATCGACACTTTGGGATACACAATCCGTCTACCAATAGATCTACACTATGGGATACACAATCCATCTACCAATAGATCTACACTATGGGATACACAATCCGTCTACCAATACATCCACTCTATGGGATACACAATCCCTCTTCCAATACATCCACACGATGGGGTACACAATACCTCTACCAATACATCTACAACACTATGGGGTACACAATCCCTCTACCAATACATCGACACTATGGGGTACACAATCCCTCTACCAATACATCGACACTATGGGGTACACAATCCCTCTACCAATACATCCACACTATGGGATACACAATCCCTCTTCCAATACATCCACACTATGGGGTACACAATCCCTCTACCAATACATCTACAACACTATGGGGTACACAATCCCTCTACCAATACATCGACACTATGGGGTACACAATCCCTCTACCAATACATCGACACTATGGGGTACACAATCCCTCTACCAATACATCTACAACACTATGGGGTACACAATCACTCTAGCAACACATCGACACTATGGGATACACAATCCGTCTACCAATACATCTACACTATGGGATACACAATCCGTCTACCAATACATCCACACTATGGGATACACAATCCCTCTTCCAATACATCTACACTATGGGGTACACAATCCCTCTACCAATACATCTACAACACTATGGGGTACACAATCCCTCTACCAATACATCGACACTATGGGATACACAATCCCTCTACCAATACATCCACAATATGGGGTACACAATCCCTCTACCAATACATCTACAACACTATCGGGTACACAATCCCTCTACCAATACATCGACACTATGGGGTACACAATCCCTCTACCAATACATCTAAACTATGGGGTACAGGACAAATCCAATCCGGCCAATTACCGCCCCATCAGTCTACTCTCAATCATCAGCAAAGTGATGGAAGGTGTCGTCGACAGTGCAATCAAGTGGCACTTACTCACCAATAACCTGTTCACCGATGCTCAGTTTGGGTTCCGCCAGGACCACTCGGCTCCAGACCTCATTACAGCGTTGGTCCAAACATGGACAAAAGAGCTGAATTCCAGAGGTGAGGTGAGAGTGACTGCCCTTGACATCAAGGCAGCATTTGACCGAGTGTGGCACCAAGGAGCCCTAGTAAAATTGAAGTCAATGGGAATCAGGGGGAAAACTCTCCAGTGGCTGGAGTCATACCTAGCACAAAGGAAGATGGTAGTGGTTGTTGGAGGCCAATCATCTCAGCCCCAGGGCATTGCTGCAGGAGTTCCTCAGGGCAGTGTCCTAGGCCCAACCATCTTCAGCTGCTTCATCAATGACCTTCCCTCCATCATAAGGTCAGAAATGGGGATGTTCGCTGATGACTGCACAGTGTTCAGTTCCATTCGCAACCCCTCAGATAATGAAGCAGTCCGAGCCTGCATGCAGCAAGACCTGGACAACATCCAGGCTTGGGCTCATAAGTGGCAAGTAACATTCGCGCCAGATAAGTGCCAGGCAATGACCATCTCCAACAAGAGAGTGTCTAACCACCTCCCCTTGACATTCAATGGCATTACCATCGCCGAATCCCCCACCATCAACATCCTGGGGGTCACCATTGACCAGAAACTTAACTGGACCAGCCATATAAATACTGTGGCTACGAGAGCAGGTCAGAGGCTGGGTATTCTGCGGCGAGTGACTCACCTCCTGACTCCCCAAAGCCTTTCCACCATCGACAAGGCACAAGTCAGGAGTGTGATGGAATACTCTCCACTTGCCTGGATGAGCGCAGCTCCAACAACACTCAAGAAGCTCGACACCATCCAAGATAAAGCAGCCCGCTTGATTGGCACCCCATCCACCACCCGAAACATTCACTCCCTTCACCACCGGCGCACTGTGGCTGCAGTGTGCACCATCCACAGGATGCACTGCAGCAATTCGCCAAGGCTTCTTCGACAGCACCTCCCAAACCCGCGACCTCTACCACCTAGAAGGACAAGGGCAGCAGGTGCATGGGAACAACACCACCTGCACGTTCCCCTCCAAGTCACACACCATCCCGACTTGGAAATATATCGCCGTTCCTTCATTGTCGCTGGGTCAAAATCCTGGAACTCCCTTCCGAACAGCACTGTGGGAGAACCGTCACCACACGGACTGCAGCGGTTCAAGAAGGCGGCTCACCACCACCTTCTCGAGGGCAATTAGGGATGGGCAATAAATGCCGGCCTTGCCAGCGACGCCCACATCCCGTCAACGAATATAAAAAAAACACAATCCCTCTACCAATACATCTACACAATGGGATACACAATCCCTCTACCAATACATCTAAACTATGGGATACACAATCCGTCTACCAATACATCTACACTATGGGGTACACAATCCCTCTACCAACACATCCACAATATGGGGTACACAATCCCTCTACCAATACATCTAAACTATGGGGTACACAATCCGTCTACCAATACATCCACACTATGGGGTACACAATCCCTCTACCAATACATCTCAACTATGGGGTACACAATCCCTCTACCAATACATCTAAACTATGGGGTACACAATCCCTCTACCAATACATCTAAACTATGGGGTACACAATCCCTCTACCAATACATCTAAACTATGGGGTACACAATCCCTCTACAAATACATCCACACTATGGGGTATACAATCCCTCTTCCAATACATCTACACTATGGGGTACACAATCCGACGACCAATCCATCTACACTATGGGGTACACAATCCCTCCACCAATACATCGACAACACTATGGGGTACGCAATCCCTCTACCAATACATCGACACGATGGGATACACAATCCGTCTACCAATAGATCTACACTATGGGATAAACAATCCATCTACCAATAGATCTACACTATGGGATACACAATCCGTCTTCCAATACATCTACACTATGGGGTACACAATCCCTCTACCAATACATCGACACTATGGGATACACAATCCGTCTACCAATAGATCTACACTATGGGATACACAATCCATCTACCAATACATCGACACCATGGGATACACAATCCCTCTACCAATACATCCACACGATGGGATACACAATCCCTCTACCAATACATCGACACTATGGGATACACAATCCCTCTACCAATACATCCACACGATGGGGTACACAATCCATCTACCAATAGATCTACACTATGGGGTACACAATCCGTCTACCAATAGATCGACACGATGGGGTACACAATCCATCTACCAATACATCTACACTATGGGGTACACAATCCCTCTACCAATACATCTACAACACTATGGGGTACACAATCCCTCTACCAATACATCGACACTATGGGATACACAATCCGTCTACCAATTCATCCACACTATGGAGTACACAATCCCTCTACCAATACATCCACACGATGGGGTACACAATCCCTCTACCAATACATCCACACTATGGGGTACACAATCCCTCTACCAATACATCTACAACACTATGGGGTACACAATCCCTCTACCAATACATCGACACTATGGGGTACACAATCCCTCTACCAATACATCTGCACTATGGGATACACAATCCGTCTACCAATACATCTACACTATGGGGTACACAATCCCTCTACCAATACATCGACACTATGGGGTACACAATCCCTCTACCAATACATCTGCACTATGGGATACACAATCCGTCTACCAATACATCCACACTATGGGGTACACAATCCCTCCACCAATACATCTACAACACTATGGGGTACACAATCCCTCTACCAACACATCGACACTATGGGATACACAAGCCGTCTACCAATACATCTACACTATGGGATACACAATCCGTCTACCAATACATCCACACTATGGGATACACAATCCCTCTTCCAATACATCTACACTATGGGGTACACAATCCCTCTACCAATACATCGACACTATGGGATACACAATCCCTCTACCAATACATCCACAATATGGGGTACACAATCCCTCTACCAATACATCTACAACACTATCGGGTACACAATCCCTCTACCAATACATCGACACTATGGGATACACAATCCCTCTACCAATACATTTAAACTATGGGATACACAATCCGTCGACCAATACATCTACACTATGGGGTGCACAATCCCTCTACCAATACATCTACAACACTATGGGGTACACAATCCCTCTACCAATACATCGACACTATGGGATACACAATCCGTCTACCAATTCATCCACACTATGGAGTACACAATCCCTCTACCAATACATCCACACGATGGGGTACACAATCCCTCTACCAATACATCTACAACACTATGGGGTACACAATCCCTCTACCAATACATCGACACTATGGGGTACACAATCCCTCTACCAATACATCTGCACTATGGGATACACAATCCGTCTACCAAAACATCTACACTATGGGGTACACAATCCCTCTACCAATACATCGACACTATGGGGTACACAATCCCTCTACCAATACATCTGCACTATGGGATACACAATCCGTCTACCAATACATCCACACTATGGGGTACACAATTCCTCTACCAATACATCTACAACACTATGGGGTACACAATCCCTCTACCAACACATCGACACTATGGGATACACAATCCGTCTACCAATACATCTACACTATGGGATACACAATCCGTCTACCAATACATCCACACTATGGGATACACAATCCCTCTTCCAATACATCTACACTATGGGGTACACAATCCCTCTACCAATACATCTGCAACACTATGGGGTACACAATCCCTCTACCAATACATCGACACTATGGGATACACAATCCCTCTACCAATACATCCACAATATGGGGTACACAATCCCTCTACCAATACATCTACAACACTATCGGGTACACAATCCCTCTACCAATACATCGACACTATGGGATACACAATCCCTCTACCAATACATCTAAACTATGGGATACACAATCCGTCGACCAATACATCTACACTATGGGGTACACAATTCCTCTACCAACACATCCACACTGTGGGGTACACAATCTCTCTACCAATACATCTAAACTATGGGGTACACAATCCCTCCACCAATACATCCACACTATGGGGTACACAATCCCTCTACCAATACATCTAAACTATGGGGTACACAATCCCTCTACCAATACATCCACACTATAGGGTACACAATCCCTCTACCAATACATCTCAACTATGGGGTACACAATCCCTCTACCAATACATCTAAACTATGGGGTACACAATCCCTCTACCAATACATCTAAACTATGGGGTACACAATCCCTCTACAAATACATCCACACTATGGGGTATACAATCCCTCTTCCAATACATCTACATTATGGGGTACACAATCCGACGACCAATACATCTACACTATGGGGTACACAATCCCTCTACCAATACATCGACACTATGGGGTACACAATCCATCTACCAATACATCTACACTATGGGGTACACAATCCCTCTACCAATACATCTACAACACTATGGGGTACACAATCCCTCTACCAATACATCGACACTATGGGATACACAATCCGTCTGCCAATAGATCTACACTATGGGATACACAATCCATCCACCAATAGATCTACACTATGGGATACACAATCCGTCTTCCAATACATCTACACTATGGGGTACACAATCCCTCTACCAATACATCGACACTATGGGATACACAATCCATCTACCAATAGATCTACACTATGGAATACACAATCCATCTACCAATAGATCTACACTTTGGGATACACAATCCGTCTACCAATACATCCACACTATGGAGTACACAATCCGTCTACCAATACATCTACACTATGGGGTACACAATCCCTCTACCAATACATCTCCAACACTATGGGGTACACAATCCCTCTACCAATACATCGACACTATGGGATACACAATCCGTCTACTAATACATCTACACTATGGGATACACAATCCGTCTACCAATACATCCACATTATGGGATACACAATCCCTCTTCCAATACATCTACACTGTGGGGTACACAATCCCTCTACCAATACATCTACAACACTATGGGGCACACAATCCCTCTACCAATACATCGACACTATGGGGTACACAATCCCTCTACCAATACATCTAAACTATGGGGTACAGGACAAATCCAATCCGGCCAATTACCGCCCCATCAGTCTACTCTCAATCATCAGCAAAGTGATGGAAGGTGTCGTCGACAGTGCAATCAAGTGGCACTTACTCACCAATAACCTGTTCACCGATGCTCAGTTTGGGTTCCGCCAGGACCACTCGGCTCCAGACCTCATTACAGCGTTGGTCCAAACATGGACAAAAGAGCTGAATTCCAGAGGTGAGGTGAGAGTGACTGCCCTTGACATCAAGGCAGCATTTGACCGAGTGTGGCACCAAGGAGCCCTAGTAAAATTGAAGTCAATGGGAATCAGGGGGAAAACTCTCCAGTGGCTGGAGTCATACCTAGCACAAAGGAAGATGGTAGTGGTTGTTGGAGGCCAATCATCTCAGCCCCAGGGCATTGCTGCAGGAGTTCCTCAGGGCAGTGTCCTAGGCCCAACCATCTTCAGCTGCTTCATCAATGACCTTCCCTCCATCATAAGGTCAGAAATGGGGATGTTCGCTGATGACTGCACAGTGTTCAGTTCCATTCGCAACCCCTCAGATAATGAAGCAGTCCGAGCCTGCATGCAGCAAGACCTGGACAACATCCAGGCTTGGGCTCATAAGTGGCAAGTAACATTCGCGCCAGATAAGTGCCAGGCAATGACCATCTCCAACAAGAGAGTGTCTAACCACCTCCCCTTGACATTCAATGGCATTACCATCGCCGAATCCCCCACCATCAACATCCTGGGGGTCACCATTGACCAGAAACTTAACTGGACCAGCCATATAAATACTGTGGCTACGAGAGCAGGTCAGAGGCTGGGTATTCTGCGGCGAGTGACTCACCTCCTGACTCCCCAAAGCCTTTCCACCATCGACAAGGCACAAGTCAGGAGTGTGATGGAATACTCTCCACTTGCCTGGATGAGCGCAGCTCCAACAACACTCAAGAAGCTCGACACCATCCAAGATAAAGCAGCCCGCTTGATTGGCACCCCATCCACCACCCGAAACATTCACTCCCTTCACCACCGGCGCACTGTGGCTGCAGTGTGCACCATCCACAGGATGCACTGCAGCAACTCGCCAAGGCTTCTTCGACAGCACCTCCCAAACCCGCGACCTCTACCACCTAGAAGGACAAGGGCAGCAGGTGCATGGGAACAACACCACCTGCACGTTCCCCTCCAAGTCACACACCATCCCGACTTGGAAATATATCGCCGTTCCTTCATTGTCGCTGGGTCAAAATCCTGGAACTCCCTTCCTAACAGCACTGTGGGAGAACCGTCACCACACGGACTGCAGCGGTTCAAGAAGGCGGCTCACCACCACCTTCTCGAGGGCAATTAGGGATGGGCAATAAATGCCGGCCTTGCCAGCGACGCCCACATCCCGTCAACGAATATAAAAAAAACACAATCCCTCTACCAATACATCTACACTATGGGATATACAATCCCTCTTCCAATACATCTACACTATGGGGTACACAATCCGACGACCAATACATCTACACTATGGGGTACACAATCCCTCGACCAATACATCTACAACACTATGGGGTACGCAATCCCTCTACCAATACATCGACACTATGGGATACACAATCCGTCTACCAATAGATCTACACTATGGGGTACACAATCCATCTACCAATACATCTACACTATGGGGTACACAATCCGACGACCAATACATCTACACTATGGGGTACACAATCCCTCTACCAATACATCGACAACACTATGGGGTACGCAATCCCTCTACCAATACATCGACACTATGGGATACACAATCCGTCTACCAATAGATCTACACTATGGGATACACAATCCATCCACCAATAGATCTACACTATGGGATACACAATCCGTCTTCCAATACATCTACACTATGGGGTACACAATCCCTCTACCAATACATCGACACTATGGGATACACAATCCGTCTACCAATAGATCTACACTATGGGATACACAATCCATCTACCAATAGATCTACACTATGGGATACACAATCCGTCTACCAATACATCCACACTATGGAGTACACAATCCGTCTACCAATACATCTACACTATGGGGTACACAATCCCTCTACCAATACATCTCCAACACTATGGGGTACACAATCCCTCTACCAATACATCGACACTATGGGATACACAATCCGTCTACCAATACATCTACACTATGGGATACACAATCCGTCTGCCAATACATCCACATTATGGGATACACAATCCCGCTTCCAATACATCTACACTATGGGGTACACAATCCCTCTACCAATACATCTACAACACTATGGGGTACACAATCCCTCTACCAATACATCGACACTATGGGATACACAATCCCTCTACCAATACATCCACAATATGGGGTACACAATCCCTCTACCAATACATCTACAACACTATCGGGTACACAATCCCTCTACCAATACATCGACACTATGGGGTACACAATCCCTCTACCAATACATCTAAACTATGGGGTACAGGACAAATCCAATCCGGCCAATTACCGCCCCATCAGTCTACTCTCAATCATCAGCAAAGTGATGGAAGGTGTCGTCGACAGTGCAATCAAGTGGCACTTACTCACCAATAACCTGTTCACCGATGCTCAGTTTGGGTTCCGCCAGGACCACTCGGCTCCAGACCTCATTACAGCGTTGGTCCAAACATGGACAAAAGAGCTGAATTCCAGAGGTGAGGTGAGAGTGACTGCCCTTGACATCAAGGCAGCATTTGACCGAGTGTGGCACCAAGGAGCCCTAGTAAAATTGAAGTCAATGGGAATCAGGGGGAGAACTCTCCAGTGGCTGGAGTCATACCTAGCACAAAGGAAGATGGTAGTGGTTGTTGGAGGCCAATCATCTCAGCCCCAGGGCATTGCTGCAGGAGTTCCTCAGGGCAGTGTCCTAGGCCCAACCATCTTCAGCTGCTTCATCAATGACCTTCCCTCCATCATAAGGTCAGAAATGGGGATGTTCGCTGATGACTGCACAGTGTTCAGTTCCATTCGCAACCCCTCAGATAATGAAGCAGTCCGAGCCTGCATGCAGCAAGACCTGGACAACATCCAGGCTTGGGCTCATAAGTGGCAAGTAACATTCGCGCCAGATAAGTGCCAGGCAATGACCATCTCCAACAAGAGAGTGTCTAACCACCTCCCCTTGACATTCAATGGCATTACCATCGCCGAATCCCCCACCATCAACATCCTGGGGGTCACCATTGACCAGAAACTTAACTGGACCAGCCATATAAATACTGTGGCTACGAGAGCAGGTCAGAGGCTGGGTATTCTGCGGCGAGTGACTCACCTCCTGACTCCCCAAAGCCTTTCCACCATCGACAAGGCACAAGTCAGGAGTGTGATGGAATACTCTCCACTTGCCTGGATGAGCGCAGCTCCAACAACACTCAAGAAGCTCGACACCATCCAAGATAAAGCAGCCCGCTTGATTGGCACCCCATCCACCACCCGAAACATTCACTCCCTTCACCACCGGCGCACTGTGGCTGCAGTGTGCACCATCCACAGGATGCACTGCAGCAACTCGCCAAGGCTTCTTCGACAGCACCTCCCAAACCCGCGACCTCTACCACCTAGAAGGACAAGGGCAGCAGGTGCATGGGAACAACACCACCTGCACGTTCCCCTCCAAGTCACACACCATCCCGACTTGGAAATATATCGCCGTTCCTTCATTGTCGCTGGGTCAAAATCCTGGAACTCCCTTCCTAACAGCACTGTGGGAGAACCGTCACCACACGGACTGCAGCAGTTCAAGAAGGCGGCTCACCACCACCTTCTCGAGGGCAATTAGGGATGGGCAATAAATGCCGGCCTTGCCAGCGACGCCCACATCCCGTCAACGAATATAAAAAAAACACAATCCCTCTTCCAATACATCTACACTCTGGGGTACACAATCCGACGACCAATACATCTACACTATGGGGTACACAATCCCTCGACCAATACATCTACAACACTATGGGGTACGCAATCCCTCTACCAATACATCGACACTATGGGATACACAATCCGTCTACCAATAGATCTACACTATGGGGTACACAATCCATCTACCAATACATCTACACTATGGGGTACACAATCCGACGACCAATACATCTACACTATGGGGTACACAATCCCTCTACCAATACATCGACAACACTATGGGGTACGCAATCCCTCTACCAATACATCGACACTATGGGATACACAATCCGTCTACCAATAGATCTACACTATGGGATACACAATCCATCCACCAATAGATCTACACTATGGGATACACAATCCGTCTTCCAATACATCTACACTATGGGGTACACAATCCCTCTACCAATACATCGACACTATGGGATACACAATCCGTCTACCAATAGATCTACACTATGGGATACACAATCCATCTACCAATAGATCTACACTATGGGATACACAATCCGTCTACCAATACATCCACACTATGGAGTACACAATCCGTCTACCAATACATCTACACTATGGGGTACACAATCCCTCTACCAATACATCTCCAACACTATGGGGTACACAATCCCTCTACCAATACATCGACACTATGGGATACACAATCCGTCTACCAATACATCTACACTATGGGATACACAATCCGTCTACCAATACATCCACATTATGGGATACACAATCCCTCTTCCAATACATCTACACTATGGGGTACACAATCCCTCTACCAATACATCTACAACACTATGGGGTACACAATCCCTCTACCAATACATCGACACTATGGGATACACAATCCCTCTACCAATACATCCACAATATGGGGTACACAATCCCTCTACCAATACATCTACAACACTATCGGGTACACAATCCCTCTACCAATACATCGACACTATGGGGTACACAATCCCTCTACCAATACATCTAAACTATGGGGTACAGGACAAATCCAATCCGGCCAATTACCGCCCCATCAGTCTACTCTCAATCATCAGCAAAGTGATGGAAGGTGTCGTCGACAGTGCAATCAAGTGGCACTTACTCACCAATAACCTGTTCACCGATGCTCAGTTTGGGTTCCGCCAGGACCACTCGGCTCCAGACCTCATTACAGCGTTGGTCCAAACATGGACAAAAGAGCTGAATTCCAGAGGTGAGGTGAGAGTGACTGCCCTTGACATCAAGGCAGCATTTGACCGAGTGTGGCACCAAGGAGCCCTAGTAAAATTGAAGTCAATGGGAATCAGGGGGAAAACTCTCCAGTGGCTGGAGTCATACCTAGCACAAAGGAAGATGGTAGTGGTTGTTGGAGGCCAATCATCTCAGCCCCAGGGCATTGCTGCAGGAGTTCCTCAGGGCAGTGTCCTAGGCCCAACCATCTTCAGCTGCTTCATCAATGACCTTCCCTCCATCATAAGGTCAGAAATGGGGATGTTCGCTGATGACTGCACAGTGTTCAGTTCCATTCGCAACCCCTCAGATAATGAAGCAGTCCGAGCCTGCATGCAGCAAGACCTGGACAACATCCAGGCTTGGGCTCATAAGTGGCAAGTAACATTCGCGCCAGATAAGTGCCAGGCAATGACCATCTCCAACAAGAGAGTGTCTAACCACCTCCCCTTGACATTCAATGGCATTACCATCGCCGAATCCCCCACCATCAACATCCTGGGGGTCACCATTGACCAGAAACTTAACTGGACCAGCCATATAAATACTGTGGCTACGAGAGCAGGTCAGAGGCTGGGTATTCTGCGGCGAGTGACTCACCTCCTGACTCCCCAAAGCCTTTCCACCATCGACAAGGCACAAGTCAGGAGTGTGATGGAATACTCTCCACTTGCCTGGATGAGCGCAGCTCCAACAACACTCAAGAAGCTCGACACCATCCAAGATAAAGCAGCCCGCTTGATTGGCACCCCATCCACCACCCGAAACATTCACTCCCTTCACCACCGGCGCACTGTGGCTGCAGTGTGCACCATCCACAGGATGCACTGCAGCAACTCGCCAAGGCTTCTTCGACAGCACCTCCCAAACCCGCGACCTCTACCACCTAGAAGGACAAGGGCAGCAGGTGCATGGGAACAACACCACCTGCACGTTCCCCTCCAAGTCACACACCATCCCGACTTGGAAATATATCGCCGTTCCTTCATTGTCGCTGGGTCAAAATCCTGGAACTCCCTTCCTAACAGCACTGTGGGAGAACCGTCACCACACGGACTGCAGCAGTTCAAGAAGGCGGCTCACCACCACCTTCTCGAGGGCAATTAGGGATGGGCAATAAATGCCGGCCTTGCCAGCGACGCCCACATCCCGTCAACGAATATAAAAAAAACACAATCCCTCTACCAATACATCTACACTATGGGATATACAATCCCTCTTCCAATACATCTACACTATGGGGTACACAATCCGACGACCAATACATCTACACTATGGGGTACACAATCCCTCGACCAATACATCTACAACACTATGGGGTACGCAATCCCTCTACCAATACATCGACACTATGGGATACACAATCCGTCTACCAATAGATCTACACTATGGGGTACACAATCCATCTACCAATACATCTACACTATGGGGTACACAATCCCTCTACCAATACATCTACAACACTATGGGGTACACAATCCCTCTACCAATACATCGACACTATGGGATACACAATCCGTCTACCAATAGATCTACACTATGGGATACAGAATCCATCTACCAATAGATCTACACTATGGGATACACAATCCGTCTTCCAATACATCTACACTATGGGGTACACAATCCCTCTACCAATACATCGACACTATGGGATACACAATCCGTCTTCCAATACATCTACACTATGGGGTACACAATCCGTCTACCAATAGATCTGCACTGTGGGGTACACAATCCATCTACCAATACATCTACACTATGGGGTACACAATCCCTCTACCAATACATCTACAACACTATGGGGTACACAATCCCTCTACCAATACATCGACACTATGGGATACACAATCCGTCTACCAATAGATCTACACTATGGGATAAACAATCCCTCTACCAATAGATCTACACTATGGGATACACAATCCCTCTACCAATACATCCACACTATGTGATACACAATCCGTCTACCAATACATCGACACTATGGGATACACAATCCATCTACCAATAGATCTACACTATGGGATACACAATCCCTCTACCAATACATCTACAACACTATGGGGTACACAATCCCTCTACCAATACATCGACACTATGGGATACACAATCCATCTACCAATAGATCTACACTATGGAGTACACAATCCCTCTACCAATACATCCACACTATGGGATACACAATCCCTCTTCCAATACATCCACACGATGGGGTACACAATCCCTCTTCCAATACATCCACACTATGGGGTACACAATCCCTCTACCAATACATCCACACTATGGGATACACAATCCCTCTTCCAATACATCCACACGATGGGGTACACAATCCCTCTTCCAATACATCCACACTATGGGGTACACAATCCCTCTACCAATACATCTACAACACTATGGGATACACAATCCCTCTACCAATACATCGACACTATGGGATACACAATCCGTCTACCAATACATCTACACTATGGGATACACAATCCGTCTACCAATACATCCACACTATGGGATACACAATCCCTCTACCAATACATCTACACTATGGGATACACAATCCGTCTACCAACACATCTACACTATGGGATACACAATCCCTCTACCAATACATCCACAATATGGGATACACAATCCCTCTACCAATACATCTACACTATGGGATACACAATCCCTCTACCAATACATCTACACTATGGGATACACAATCCCTCTACCAATACATCTTCACTGTGGGATACACAATCCCTCTACCAATACATCTACACTATGGGATGCACAATCCGTCTCCCAATACATCCACACTATGGGATACACAATCCCTCTACCAACACATCGACACTATGGGATACACAATCCCTCTTCCAACACATCCACACTATGGGATACACAATCCCTCTACCAATACATCCACAATATGGGATACACAATCCCTCTACCAATACATCTACACTATGGGATACACAATCCCTCTACCAATACATCTACACTATGGGATACACAATCCCTCTACCAATACATCTACACTGTGGGATACACAATCCCTCTACCAATACATCTACACTATGGGATACACAATCCGTCTACCAATACATCCACACTATGGGATACACAATCCCTCTACCAACACATCCACACTATGGGATACACAATCCCTCTACCAATACATCCACAATATGGGGTACACAATTCCTCTACCAATACATCCACACTATGGGGTACACAATCCCTCTACCAATACATCTAAACTATGGGGTACACAATCCCTCTACCAATACATCGACACTATGGGATATACAATCCCTCTTCCAATACATCTACACTATGGGGTACACAATCCGTCTGCCAATACATCTACACTATGGGGTACACAATCCGTCTGCCAATACATCTACACTATGGGGTACACAATCCCTCTACCAATACATCGACACTATGGGATACACAATCCGTTTGCCAATACATCTACACTATGGGGTACACAATCCGTCTACCAATACATCCACACTATGGGGTATACAATCCATCTACCAATACATCTACACTATGGGATATACAATTCCTCTTCCAATACATCTACACTATGGGGTACACAATCCGTCTGCCAATACATCTGCACTATGGGATTCACAATCCCTCTGGACCAAGGGATACACAAGAGCAGCCCAGAGTGACTCACATAAAAATCTCTTCCTTCCTGCAACACACACTGTCTTTTCTTCTTAAGGAACAACGTCACTGATATCAGCGCCAACGGACTTGAATTTTAATCATTACTGGCTGATACCAAGGCAGGTGTTCGGAGGAAAGACTGATCCAATTAACGTGAAGTGTCTTCATCAGGGCACGGGAACTGATAACAACTGGTACCAAGTTTGGAATAATAGTATACAGCCTCCGGGGATCAACTTTTTCTCTGGGGTGTGGCAGAGGAGGTCAATCCTAAATGAACCTTTTGCTAAATCTCAAGGCAGGCCTTGCTGGCTTAGGTGTGCCTAATGATGCCAGAACTGATTTACTCCTACGGACAAACTGTGACTTAAAGGATAGCTTCTCATCTTTGGAGCTGGTTCCTTCAAGTTTGAGGAGGGGCAACCCAAGCAAGCTGAAAACATCAGCGTCAGCAAACACAGTCAAGCAGTTCATAAAGAACTCAGTGTTTAAAGCTTTCAACAAACTTGTCCAAACAGCCAGACTGGAGGGGTCTATGATGAAGTGCATGACCCCGAAACTTCAACTGTCTCCACAGATGCCGATTTACCTGCTGTGTGATTGCAGCTTTTTTGTTTTTTGTTTGGGATCTCTGGTGTTGAATCTCTTTCAAGAATATCAATAATCTGGCCTATTAAATCCCACCAACATGAATTTAAATTCAATATTAATCTGGTCATTTGTGGGCTAGCCATGGAAAAAAAAATCTGAGAAACTGCCGGATTGTCATAAAAACCCAACCAGTTCACTTATGAGCTGATTAACTAATGTGCTTCAGGGACCTGAAGCTGCCACTTCCTATCCAGTCTGGCCTACACGAGACCATAGTCCACACTATGCAGTTGGTACGGTGCCGGGGGACCAGAGGATTGCAAATGTCACACAACAACAACTTGCATTTATACAGCGTCTTCAACATAGTAAAATGTCCCAAGGCGCTTCGCAGAAATGTTATCAAACAAAATTTGGGTGATTGGTCAAAGAGGTAGGTTTTAAGGAGCGGCCTAAAGGAGAAGAGGGACGTTGAGAAGCGGAGGGGTTTCGGGAGGGAATTCCAGAAGTTAGGGCCTAGGTAGCTGAAGGCCCGGCCGCACAAGAGGCAAGAATTGGAGGAGCGCAGAGATCTCGGAGGGTTGTAGGGCTGGGAGAGGTTACAGAGATAGGGAGGGGCGCGGCCATGGAAGGATTTGAAAACAAGGATGAGAATTTTAAAATCGAGGCGTTTCCGGACCGGGAGCCAATGTAGGTCAGTGAGCACAAGCTCGTCAGATGAAGGAGATAATCTCCGAAAGCTTGTGATTTTAAAATAAATTTGTTGGACTATAACCTGGTGTTGTAAGATTCCTTACATTTGTCCACCCCAGTCCATCACCGACATCTCCACATCATTTATAAATAGAGACATAGGGCCCGATTTTACCAGGGGTGCGGGTTCTCGGCGGGTCGGCCAGCGGGCGCGTTGAAAACGCGCCTGGTGAAATTAGTGGGTTGCCCACGCGATCGTAGCAGGCAACACACTAATTGGATCCACTTACCTGCTCCTCCGGGTTCCCCGATGCTGATCTGCGACTCGGGCGGGCTGCGCATGCGCAGTAAGATCTGTCAGCTGGAGGCGCTCTATTTAAAGGGGCAGTCCTCCACTGACAGATGCTGCCACAAACAGCAAAAATTACAGCATGGAGCAGCCCAGGGGGAAGGCTGCTCGCAGTTTAATGATGCCTCATCCCAGGTATCATTAGATGGGGTGAGGAGGAGGGGGAGGACACAGATCTTCCCCCCAGCGGGCGGGAGGAAGCGGCCAACCTCTGCCACCAAGAAGGCCTGGCTCGAGGTGGCAGAGGGGGTCACCTGCGCCACCAACATATCGCCCACCTGCATACAGTGCAGGAGGCGCTCCAATGACCTCAGTAGGTCAGCCACAGTGAGAACACGTAGTCTTTCCCCTACACTCCGCCTGCCACAACACTGCCCCCACCCCACATCTCCTTCGGCACTGCCAACACTACTCTGTCACATGACCCCTCATACCCACTCAAACCTCATCCTCAACTTACCTGCACCTACTCACCTCGCGAGTACGCACCCCGCCACTACCACGCAACCCAATCCTCATACAATCTCATGGCTCTATCCCATACTCACCCTCTCGTGCATCTCTCTCACGGCCAGCCTCACTCAACCTGCCACCACCTGTGCTGCAGCCACAAGGCATGCATCACATATGTGCAGTAGGCAGCGTAAGGCAAACGTGTCGTGAGCATGAAGGGGATGCACAAGGGTGTTTGACGGTTCGTCATGGTTCTTACTTCTATTGAATTAAAGAACAACTCACATCACACATTATATTGGCACCACGACTGCCATGTCTTCGCGAATCCTGTCCGGTTTGTGCAATAATGCCCGCTCCTGGGTATCCCTATGAGGACCCACCACTGATGCCACCCAGTGTGTCACTGCAGAGTGGGTGTAGGTGTATTTGCAGGGCTCTTCTGCGCAGACGACTGAGAGACATCGGGTATGTCCCCGGTTGCAGCCTGGAAGGCTGTGGAGGAGAAGTTCGTGAGGGCAGTGGTGACTTTGACAGCGACAGGTAGGAAGATGGTGCACGGTCCAGCCAGGAGCAGCTCGGCATGAAAGAGGCTGCAGATGTCCACGGCTACATGTCGAGTGACTCTGAGCCTCCGTGTGCACTGCTGCTCAGAGAGGTCCAGGAGGCTGAGCCTCGGTCTGTGGAACGTGTGGCGAGGGTAGTGCCCTCTGCGACTCATCTCTCTCTGCGGTAGCCCTCCCTCCTGCTGTACAGGTGGATGTGTCACAGCACTCTGTTGTGGAGCTCCACGTGTTAGAGGTGGACGGCATGGATGGCGAGGCTGGTGAGGCCGTTCGCCCTCCGAGGAGGTCATGGCTGCAGCTACGGCGGCCCCCATCCGCAATATGTACATCTGAGGGGGTCCGCAAGGTAGGTACATGTCTCCGGACCCCGGGGTAAGTGTGCAGTAAGATCTGTCAGCTGGAGGCGCTCTATTTAAAGGGGCAGTCCTCCACTGACAGATGCTGCCACAAACAGCAAAAATTACAGCATGGAGCAGCCCAGGGGGAAGGCTGCTCGCAGTTTAATGATGCCTCATCCCAGGTATCATTAGATGGGGTGAGGAGGAGGGGGAGGACACAGATCTTCCCCCCAGCGGGCGGGAGGAAGCGGCCAACCTCTGCCACCAAGAAGGCCTGGCTCGAGGTGGCAGAGGGGGTCACCTGCGCCACCAACATATCGCCCACCTGCATACAGTGCAGGAGGCGCTCCAATGACCTCAGTAGGTCAGCCACAGTGAGAACACGTAGTCTTTCCCCTACACTCCGCCTGCCACAACACTGCCCCCACCCCACATCTCCTTCGGCACTGCCAACACTACTCTGTCACATGACCCCTCATACCCACTCAAACCTCATCCTCAACTTACCTGCACCTACTCACCTCGCGAGTACGCACCCCGCCACTACCACGCAACCCAATCCTCATACAATCTCATGGCTCTATCCCATACTCACCCTCTCGTGCATCTCTCTCACGGCCAGCCTCACTCAACCTGCCACCACCTGTGCTGCAGCCACAAGGCATGCATCACATATGTGCAGTAGGCAGCGTAAGGCAAACGTGTCGTGAGCATGAAGGGGATGCACAAGGGTGTTTGACGGTTCGTCATGGTTCTTACTTCTATTGAATTAAAGAACAACTCACATCACACATTATATTGGCACCACGACTGCCATGTCTTCGCGAATCCTGTCCGGTTTGTGCAATAATGCCCGCTCCTGGGTATCCCTATGAGGACCCACCACTGATGCCACCCAGTGTGTCACTGCAGAGTGGGTGTAGGTGTATTTGCAGGGCTCTTCTGCGCAGACGACTGAGAGACATCGGGTATGTCCCCGGTTGCAGCCTGGAAGGCTGTGGAGGAGAAGTTCGTGAGGGCAGTGGTGACTTTGACAGCGACAGGTAGGAAGATGGTGCACGGTCCAGCCAGGAGCAGCTCGGCATGAAAGAGGCTGCAGATGTCCACGGCTACATGTCGAGTGACTCTGAGCCTCCGTGTGCACTGCTGCTCAGAGAGGTCCAGGAGGCTGAGCCTCGGTCTGTGGAACGTGTGGCGAGGGTAGTGCCCTCTGCGACTCATCTCTCTCTGCGGTAGCCCTCCCTCCTGCTGTACAGGTGGATGTGTCACAGCACTCTGTTGTGGAGCTCCACGTGTCAGAGGTGGACGGCATGGATGGCGAGGCTGGTGAGGCCGTTCGCCCTCCGAGGAGGTCATGGCTGCAGCTACGGCGGCCCCCATCCGCAATATGTACATCTGAGGGGGTCCGCAAGGTAGGTACATGTCTCCGGACCCCGGGGTAAGTGTGCAGGTTGGTGACTTTGACCGTCAGGAGGAGGGTGGTGGGGGCCAAACTTTGTCCCAAGTGACAGAGCGGCCTCCTGCAATGGCTGAGGGTCTCCCACCCCAACCTGTCAAATGGACCTTTGCAGCTGCCACAGGCTGACGGCTGCAACACGTCCATTTCAACTGGGACTGTTTCCCCCAGTGTGTGAAACAGTCCCATGTTTATCCAAAATCACACAGAGTCCCTTAATCAGGTCAGTTAATGACCTGAACAACCAAAGTAAATACACTCAAGTGGCATCCCGTTGGCTTTAATTGCCTGCGGGATTCCCACCAGCGCGGGCTGCGCACGCACCCCCGTACGTCAGCGCGGAACCCGGACGTGGGCGGGATCGAGGCGCGATCCGGTCCCGCTCCGGGATTTCGGGATTTTCGGGGCCCCCCCGCCGAGAACGCACCCGGTAGCGGGTGCTAAAATCGGGCCCATAGAGTACAAAAGCAAGGGAGTTATGCTAAACCTTTATAAAACATTGGTTAGGCCTCAGCTGGAGTATTGTGTCCAATTCTGGGCACCACACTTTAGGAAGGATGTCAAGGCCTTCGAGAGGATGCAGAAGAGATTTACTAGAATGGTACCAGAGATGAGGGACTTCAATTATATGGGGAGATTGGAGAAGCTGGGGTTGTTCTCCTTAGAACAGAGAAGGGTAAGGGGAGATTTGATAGAGGTGTTCAAAATCATGAACGGTTTTGATAGAGTGAATAAGGAGAAACTGTTTCCAGTGGCAGAAGGGTCTGTAACCAGAGGACACAGATACAAGGTGATCAGCAAAAGAGCCTAGGCGACGTGAGGAAACATTTTTTAAGCAGCGAGTTGTAATGATCTGGAATGCACTGCCTGAAAGGATGGTGGAAGCAGATTCAATAGTAAATTTCAAAAAGGAATTGGATAAATACTTGAAGGGAAAAAATGTACAGAGCTATGGGGAAAGAGAAGGGGAATGGGACTAATTGGATAGCTCTTTCAAAGAGCTGGCAGAGGCACGATGGGCTGAATGGCCTCCTCCTGTGCTGTACCTACAATGATACTATGATTCTTTAAGACCTCTTAAGTGGCCAAGCAAGCAAGCCACTCAGCTGCACTAAAAAACTTTCCAGCAGGCCCACCACCATCTCCACAGGGCAACTAGGGACGGGCAGTAAATTCACCCTTGCCAGCACCGTCCACAACCCAAGAACAAAAACAAAAATGCAACTGTACAGGAGAATAAAACAACTCAAAGATTCCATTTTTGGGTTGGTTCTCAAAACAAAAAGTGATCCAAGGCTGAAGAGCTCTCAAGAAGATTAGTAAATGTGCAAGTTTATTTGCAGTTTTTTAAACCAGCAGCTCGGCTGCACTTAAGAAATGTTATGACATATGTAAGTTAACACGCATCATAGTAATAGGCAACTCTCACTTAACAATTGTTTAATCTTTACATGTCAAATTCTGTAAACGGAACATTTCATCAATCGTGGGAAATAAAATGCTGTCTTTACAAAAGATTTTATTTAATCTCAAACTATTACAGTTAAGTACTCAACTACACACAATTAACTAGCTCTGAAATGTGACGTTTAGTGCTCCAACATACACCACAGTCGCCTTGTATGACACACTAATAACTCTCCCCAGGATGAGTTTCCAGTTGCGGTCTTATAATTTGGTGGAGGCCCTGAGCTGAGGCTAGGTGGTTCCCCATAGAGAGAGAGGGAACAGAAGAAAGTTACAGAGGACAAGTCAACCCCTAGCCGCTAGAAATTGGCATGGAACTGGCCCACAACAGGAAGGAAGTTGCCTTCACCGTTCCGTAGGCAGGAACTGACATGTGGGACAGAAAGCTAAACCTAAAATAGAATCCGCAAAATAAATAAATGAATGCAAATCAATCTGGGGTTCTACATAACTGGGCATAAATAGGAATGAAATACTGAATGACAGATCAGGTATGCATTTATCCAGATTCCAATGCATTGTGCTAGAATGAAAGAGACTTATTTAAAACTCAGTCGCAAGAAAGGAGGAAAAAGAGGGAATCCATTTCATATTTGGAAAGCATTCAATCAATAGTCCATTGATCTCCACGATCACCTCCAACAAGTGCGAGGAGCTCATGGTCTTTGGTACTAAGATTGAGACCATCCGATCAGCTGCCTCTGTCATTTCCCTCCCTGCCCCCAGCCCACCAAGGCTCCCCCCTACCCTAGCCCTGAACTTGCATATTTCTCTAGTTTTTCTCCTATCTCCCCTCATGCCCTCTCTGAGCTCACCTTGACCATGAGACCCACCTCCTGCTCCCTTGACCCTATTCCCACTAAACTGCTGACCACCCAACTTCCCTTCCTGGCGCCCACGTTAGCTGATATTGTTAATGGTTCCTTCTCCTCAGGTACTGTCCCCCTCCCCTTCAAATCTGCCGTCATCAATCCCCTCCTCAAAAAACTTACACTTGACCCCTCTGCCCTTGCAAACTACCGCCCCATCTCCAGCCTCCCTTTCCTCTCCAAAGTCCTTGAACGCGTTGTCCCCTCCCGAATCCGTGCCCATCTTTCCCGCAACTCCATGTATGAATCCCTCCAATTCTTGCCTCTTGCGCATCCCTGATTTTAATCACTCCACCATTGGCGGCTGTGCCTTCAGCGCCTGCCACTGTACTGAAATGGCCCTCAAAGTCACAAATGACATCCTATGTGACTGTGACCGTGGTAAACTATCTCGCATCATCCTTCTCGACCTGTCTGCAGTCTTTGACACGATTAACCACACCACCCACCTCCAACACCTCTCCTCCATCGTCCAGCTGAGTGGAACTGCCCTCGCCTGGTTCCATTCTTATCTATCCAGTCGTAGCCAGAGAATCACCTGCAATGCTTCTCTTCCCACTCCCACACCGTTACCTCTGGAGTCCCCCAAGGATTTATCCTTGGCCCCCTCCTATTTCTCATCTATATGCTGCCCCTCAGCAACATCATCCCAAAGCACATCAGATTCCACATGTACGCTGACGACACCCAGCTCTATCTCACCACCACCTCTCTTGACCCCTCCGCTGTCTGATTTGTCACACGGCTTGTCCGACATCCAGTACTGGATGAGCAAAGATTTTCTCCAACAAAAACTGGGAAGACTTCAGTCCCTACCTCAAACGCCGTTCCCTCTCCTGGCCACTGTCTGAGGCTGAACTAGGTCATTCGCAACCTTAGCGTCCTATTTAACCCTAAGGTGAGCTTCCAACCACATATCCGCTCCATCACCAAGACCGCCTACTTCCACCTCCATTGCATCAACCGTCTCCGCCCCTGCCTCAGCTCATCTGCTGCTGAAACCCTCATCCATGCCTTTGTTACCTCTAGACTTGACTATTCCAATGCTTTCCTGGCCGGCCTCCCATCTTCCACCCTCCATAAACTTTAGCTCATCCACTCTGCTGCCCGTATCCTAACTCGCACCAAGTCTCGTTCACCCATCGCCCCTGTGCTCGCTGACCTACATTGGCTCCCGGTCCGGAAATGCCTCGATTTGAAAATTCTCATCCTTGTTTTCGAATCCCTCCATGACCTCACCCTTCCCTGTCTCTGTAACCTCCCCCAGCCCTAGAACCCACCGAGATCTCTGCATTCCTCCAATTCTTGCCTCTTGCACATCCCCGATTTTAATCATTCCACCATTGGCAGCTGTCCCTTCAGCTGCCGAGTTCCTAAGCTCTCGAATTCCCTCCCTAAACCTCTCCGCCTCTCTACCTCTGTCTCCTCCTTTAAGACACTCCTTAAAACCTACCTCTTTGACCAAGCTTTTGTCACCAGTCCTAATATCTCCTTAAGTAGCTCAGAGTCAAATTTTGTTTGATAACGCTCCTGTGAAGCATCTTGGGACATTTTACTACGTTAAAGGCGCTATATAAATGCAAGTTGTTGTTGATCTGCAGATGTCTGATATGCTCTTCCATGAAAACAATCTATATATAAATAAAGGCTTGCATCTAATGTGCATCCATCACATCTCAAAATGTCACACACATGTGAAATATCCATGGGCCAATATAATCCTGATTAGCTGAAATAAATAAAGCAACTCACAAATCAGTGTGACTGTAGTACCAGTACAAAGGAACAAAAATAACCAATAAATTACTAAGCAGGAAAACAAAATGGCACCAATGACAAAATTGTAACTGTAAATTGTCCAAAGAACAAGCAAGTCCCATGAAACAAATCAATAAATCGCTCAAAACATTTTTCCAAAATTATTTCAGCAGCCATCTTGGTTTCTCACTGAGGCTAGTAAAAATTACATTTATACATGATAAAGCCGAACAAAATGATTATATTTACACATATAATTCACCTTATTCTATTAGCATTTGCTTCAACATTTTGCTTCAGATGCCCACCCTCACCTCACATGCCTGGGCCTAAAGTCTTTTCCTTCCTTGCATGTTACAGTCTCCAAGGTTGGCTTTCTGACTTTTTTTTTTGCATTAAAATCAGGGCTAAATTGTACAAGTGCAATTTTCCTCAAAACGTTCTCACAGGCACTTTCTGTCCCCCTCAATTTTGTTACGGCACTTCATTTTTAAAATTAAAAACCAGTGGAGTTTCCAAAAATCATTCTTTCTTCATTTGGACAAAATAATTTATCTCTTGGATCCTTCTTTTAGTTTGACCTGGCAGTCCACATGTGCACACTTGAGACCTGCTTTCCTCAAGTCTTCCTGACAACCATTATTTTTATTTGGTGGGGGGGGGGGTAAATTAATTTGGCAGTCGGGGCGGCACCAGGATGAAGCATTAGAGAGAAGATACAAGGTGCACAGAGGGCTGGGAGAGAAAAACAGTATTAGAATAAAGAGTAGTTCAGAAATAGGAGCGATGAGACAGGAGGGAAATGTGAGGCAAACTATGATGGGTTACAGTGCACGTGCGTAAATGCACGGAGCGTGGTAAATAAGGTTGGTGAGCTGCAAGCACAAATAGCCACATCAGATTATGATATAGTGGCAATAACGGAGACTTGGCTCAAACAAGGGGAGGAATGGGCACTTAATGTTCCTGGCTACAATGTATTCAGGAAAGACAGGGAAGGAAAAAAAGGAAAGGTGACAGTATTGATCAAAGATACTGTTACAGCACTAGAAAGGGATGATGTACTTGAGGATTCAAAGACAGAATCTATTTGGTTACACTGCTGGGTGTAAACTATAGGCCACCAAATAATGGGAAGGGGACAGAGGAGCAAATTTACAGGCAAATTGCAGAAAGATGCAAGAACTTGAGTAGTGATAATGGAGGATTTCAATTATCCGAATACAGACTGGGAAAATTACAGTGTAAAAGGCAAAGAGGGGGAGGAACTCCTGAAATGTATATACAAGAACTTTCTTGATCAGTATGTTTCCAGCCCAACGAGTAAGGAAGCACTGCTAGATCTAGTTCTGGGGAATGAAGTGGGGCAAGTGGAGCATGTTTCAATAGGAGATCATTTGGGAAACAGTGATCACAATATTAGGTTTAGAGTAGTTATGGAAAAGGACAAGGAGAAATCAAATGTGAAAATACTCAACTGGAGGAGGGCTAATTTCAGTGAGTTGAAAAGGGATTTGGCCCAGGTGGATTAGATTCCAAGACTGGCAGATAAAACAGTAAATGGGCAATGGGAGGCTTACAAAGAGAAGCTAGTTTGGATACAGCATAGACACTTTCCCACAAGGGGGTAAGGAAGAGCATCCAAAGCTAGAGCTCCCTGGATAACTAAAAGTATAGAGATTAAAATGAAACAGAAAAAGGAGGCTTATGATAAATGTCAGGTTCATAATTCAGTAAAGAACCAAGCTGAATACAAGAAGTACAGGGGAGAACTGAAAAAGGAAATAAGAGGAGCAAAGAGAGTGTATGAGAATAGATTAGCGAGTAACATAAAAGGGAACTCAAAAGTCTTTTGTAAACATATAAATAGTAAAAGGGTCGTCAAAGGAAGGGTGGGACCGATTAGGGACCAAAATGATCATCTTGTGGAGGTAGAGGGCATGGCTGAGGTACTGAAAAGGGTACTTTGCATCTGTCTTCACTGATGAAGAGGATGCTGCCATTGTCCCACTAAAGGATGAGGTAGTAGAGAAATTGGATAGGATAAAAATAGATAAGAGGTACTTAAAAGATTGGCAGCGCTCGAAGTAGAAAAATCACCCAGTCCAGATGAGATGCATCTGAGGGTTCTGAGGGAAATAAGGGTGGAAATTGCAGAGGCTCTGGCCATGGGAGTGGTACCACAAGACTGGAGGATTGCAAACGTTACACCCCTGTTCAAAAAAGGAAGGATAAACCTGGGAACTACAGGCCAGTCAGTAAAGGGACCTTTTACAACCCATCGTTCAAGCACATGATCTTTTCTACATCAAAGGGTCTCCAGTTACATAATCAAAGCCTAAACTGTCAATCATTGAAGCATGTTAATGATTGAGGCACAGCAACAAGGAACGATTGGACAAAAAGAATGACCCTCCCCAATCCTACGTCCTATTGGTTTTAAAAAAACAATATAAAAAGACGACTTTGAGAGAAGAACAGGCGCTCTCTTCTCTTCTCTTCACCACCCGGCAATCACAAGGAATGCACACTGCAGTTGAACATCACGCAAGAAGAAGAACTAATCAACCTTCAGGCCCGATGAGCAAAAGCCTTGGTTTAAAGGTTGTATATGTATTAATGATTTGCCTGATGTGTGTATGAATTGTTGTCATTACATAATAACGTTGTGAATTATTAAGTGTATAACTGGATATTATAGAGGAAAGTCATTTACATGGTTTGATTTTGCTTCATGAATGCTAGTATGAAAGATATCATTAAATAATTACTTTTGATTAACGAAACTACCGTGAGTGAGGGTGATTTTCTTTGCTTGATTTTTCGTCCATTGTCCAAGAATCACACAAAATAAGGAATTCCCTACACCATCTCCCGACATCAGATTCTACCTCCGATCCCCATCTCCAGGCCCTCAATCTTCTCAGCCCACGATCTTCTTCCCGCAGCCCCCCCGTGATGTCCTCCCACACCACCCCACCTCCCAATATCCTCCACAACCCCCCTCCCCACCCCGCCACCACTCCACCCCCCCCCCCCCCCCGATCTGGCTCGCTGCAGGAGTTCCTCAGGACAGTGTCCTAGGCCCAACCATCATCAATGACCTTCCCTCCATAAGGTCAGAAGTGGGGATATTCGCTAACGATTGCATAGTGTTCAGTTCCATTCGCAACCCCTCAAATAATGAAGCAGTCCGAGCCCGCATGCAGCAAGACCTGGACAACATCCAGGCTTGGGCTGACAAGTGCCAGGCAATGACCATCTCCAACAAGAGAGAGTCAAACCACCTCCCCTTGAAATTCAACAGCATTACCATTGCTGAATCCCCCACCATCAACATCCTGGGGGTCACCATTGACCAGAAACTTAACTGGACCAGCCACAAATACTGCGGCTACAAGAGCGGGTCAGAGGCTGAGTATTCTGCGGTTAGTGACTTACCTCCTGACTCTCCAAAGCCTTTCCACCATCTCAAGGCACTCGTCAGGAGTATGATGGAATAATCTCCATTTGCCAGGATGAGTGCAGCACCAACAACACTCGAGAAGCTCAACACCATCCAGGACAAAGCAGCCCGCTTGATTAGCACCCCATCCACCACCTTAAACATTCACTCCCTCCACCACCGGCGCACCATGGCTGCAGTGTGTACCATCTACAAGATGCACTGCAGCAACTCACCAAGGCTTCTTCGACAGCACCTCCCAAACCCACGACCTCTGCCACCTAGAAGGACAAGGGCAGCAGGCGCATGGGAACAACACCACGTGCATGATACCCTCCAAGTCACACACCGTCCTGACTTGGAAATATATCACCGTTCCTTCATTGTCACTGGGTCAAATCCTGGAACTCCCTTCCTAACAGCACTCTGGAAGTACCCTCACCTGCAGCGGTTCAAGGCGGCGGCTCACCACCACCTTCTCAAGGACAATTAGGGATGGGCAATAAATGCCGGCCTTGCCAACGACGCCCACATCCCATGAATGAATGAATCAAAACAAAGGGGACAAATCCACCCCCGCCCTCAGAATTATCATCGGGGCCATTAATACAGGAAAAATTAATTGGCACTTAGAAAAATATGGATTAATAAATATGAAAGCTAGCTCGGATTTGTTAACGGCAAATCGTGTTTCACTAACTTGATTGAGTTCTTCGACGAAGTAACGGGGAGGGTTAATGAGGGTAGTGCGGTTGATATTGTATATAGGGACTTTCAAAAGGTGTTTGATAAAGTACCACAGAATAGACTTGTTCACAAAATTGAAGCCCATGGGATTAAAGGGGCAGTTGCTGCGTAGATACGAAATTGGCTAAGGGACCGAAAGCAGAGAGTAGTGGTGAAGGGTTGTTTTCGGACTGGAGGCAAAGTGTGCATTGGTGTTCCCCAGGGGTTGGTGTTGGGACCACTGAGAGTGCACAGGTAGTTTACTAGAATGTTACCAGGGATGAAAGACTTCAGTTAGGTGGAGACACTGGAAAATCTGGGATGGTTGTTCTTAGAGCAGAGAAGGTTAAGGGGAGATTTGATAGAGGGTTCAAAATCATAGGAGGTTTTGATAAGAGTAATTAAGGAGAAACTGTTTCCAGTGGTAGAAGCGTCGGTAAGCAGTGGACACAGATTTAAGGTCAGTGGCAAAGGAACCAGAGGCGAGATGACAAGAAAAAAATTCACACAGCGAGTTGTTATGATCTGGAATGTACCGCCTGAAAGGGTGGTGGAAGCAGATTCAATGATAACTTTCAAAAGGGAATTGGATAAATACTTGAATAAATTTTGGCTATTTTTCTCATGTTTGTCTCTTCGTTGTGTTTCTACGTGCTGCTCCTTTAGTTGTTTACTTTTGCTGCACTCCATACAGAAAATCTAAGCAATGCTTCTAACGTCATGACACCACTACCCCCAAACCTCAGTTCCCCCTGCACTCAACAGCTCAACACCTCCCCTGCGCTCCAAGGGCTCTATTTTAGCACCCGCGATCGGGTGCGTTCCTGGCGGGGGGCTACGGAAATCGGGGATTCCCGGGGCGGGGCGGGAGCCCGGCTCCAACCCGCCCCATTTCCGGGTTCCCCACTGACGCGCTGACATGCACGCTCAGCCCCCGCATGTGGGACTGGTGCCACTTAAGGTATTTATTTTGGTATTTCAGGTCGTTTACAGACCTGATTAACGTGATATTTGAGGAGGGTTGGGATTTTACAAGCAACGTACTGGGGGAAACACTCCCAGTTCAAATAGACGTGTTGCAGCCATCAGCCTGTGGCACCTTTGACAGGTGGGGGGGGGGGGGGGGGGGGGGAAGACCTTCACTCATTGCAGGAGGCCACTCTGTCACTTTGGACAAAGTTTGGCCTCCACCACCCTCCTCCGAACAACTAAATTCACCAACTTGCAACCTCAACCCCGGTGTCCAGACACATGTACCCACCTTGCGGAACCCCTCAGATGTACATCTTCCAGATGGGGGCTGCCGTAGCTGCAGTCATGACCTCCTCGGAGGACGAACAGCATCACCAGCCTCGCCGGCCACGCCGTCCACCTCTGACACGTGGAGCTCCACAACACAATGCTGTGACGCATCCACCTGCACAGCAGGAGGGAGGGCAACCGCAGAGAGAGATGCGTTGCAGAGGGCACTACCCTCGCCACAGGGTCCACAGACCAAGGCTCAGCTTCCTGGACCTCTCCGAGCAGCAGTGCACATGGAGGCTCAGAGTCACTCAACATGTAGTCGTGGACATCTGCAGCCTCCTTCATGCCGAGCTGCTCCCGGCTGGCCCGAGCACCATCTTCTTACCTGTCGCTGTCAAAGTCACCACTGCCCTCAACAACTTCTCCTCTGCATCCTTCCAGGGTGCCACCGGGGACATCACCGACGTCTCTCAGTCGTCTGCACAAAACAGCCCTGCAAATACACCTACACCCACTCTGCAGTGACACAATGGGTGGCATCAGTTGTGGGTCTTCATTGTGATCCTCAGCAAAGGGCATTATTGCACACACCAGACAAGATTCGCAAAGATGTGGCAGTAGTGGTGCCAATATATGTGCTGTGAGTTGGTCAGAAATTAAATATAAGTAAAAACCATGACAAACCCTCAAACACCCTTGTGCATCCCCTTCATGCTCACGACACGTTTGCCTTATGCTTCCTACTGCACATATGCACAGGAATGCACAGGAATTGGAAGGTTGAGTGAGGCTGACCGTGAAAAAGATGCATGAGAGAGTGAGTATGAGATAGAGCCATGAGATTGTATGAGGATTGGGTTGAGTGGTAGTGGTGGGATGAGTACTGGCGAGGTGACTAAGTGCAGGTAAGATGAGGATGAGGTTTGAGTGAGTGTGAGGAGTGATGTGACAGAGTAGTGTTGACAGTGCAGAAGGAGATGTGGGGTGGGGGCGGTGATGTGGTTGACGGAGTGTATGGGAATGAGTAAGTGTACTCACTTTGGCTGACCTACTTAGGTCATTGCAGCGCTTCCTGCACTGTATGCAGGTGGGTGATATGTTGGTGGTGCAGGTGAACTCCTCTGCCACCTCGAGCCAGGCCTTCTTGGTGGCAGAGGCAGGCCGCTTCCTCCCGTCCGCCGGAGGGAAGATCTCTGTCCTCCCCCTCCTCCTCACCCCATCCAATGATACCTGGAGTGAGGCATCATTAACCTGGGAGCAGCCTTCCCCCTGGGCTGCTCCATGCTATAATTTTTCCTATTTCTTGCAGCATCAGTCAGTGGAGGACTGCCCCTTTAAATAGAGCTCCTCCAGTTGACAGACCTTACTGTGCATGCGCAGTCCGCCCGCCGCGCAGATCAGCAGCGGGGAACCCGGAACAAGAGGTAAGTGGATCCAATCAGCCTGCGATTGCACGCGAGGCAGACTGATTTTACCGGGCACGTTACCCACGCGCCCAATCGCCTCCCCGCCGCCATGGTAATATCGGGCCCCAAATCTCTGTTACCCCCAGCTAAGTGCTCCCACACTTCAACTATCTTGCCACGGGAACAGTACAACTACTAGCTAAATGTGAGCAATTCCAGGGGAGATCCACTGATGTACACAATAAAGCTGATTTATTCTAAAACTACATGCTTCAGTTTTTCAGCAATACTTGTATTGTTTAATTTATTCTCGCTTTCCTATTCAGCGTTACAATTCAATGCAATAGCCTGTGCTGCTAAAAAAAATTCATTCTGAAAGTGAATTATATTTATAAATCTATGTAAATATGTAACGTATTGCTAGGTTATTGATATTACAGAAATTAAGAAAAATTATACAGATATTATACTGATGTGGAAAATTTTCCTCCTTAAATCAAGTTACAGGTAAGGCAGGGCAAGCTCGTTCTGCTCCAAAGTATGTGTTGATATATAAAATGACAGCTTAAACAGCAATGGATGTGGAAGCTGAATTTATTGCACTAAATTTCACAATGTGACAAGCTGACATTGTAAACTGATGTCGTTGATTTATCTAACCCATTGGTGCACATCTCCTTCAATCTCAGAAGCAGAACATTTCCAGATCAATATAATGAGGGTTGAACATGCAACACAACCTATTCACGAGGGGACTGAGATAAACAAAGAGATTTGCCTGTGACTTTCCCTCATTCTTTATGGGGCAAGTGCTTAGCTTCCTCTTGATTTTCATCATGATAGCACAGTCACTATCAAGAACCTAATAACGGTGATGTTTATACACTGCTTCCCATACATGCCTGCATTCTTATTGTACACTTTTATAAGCTCTGATTGGATCACTGGTGTACAGCCATGGGCTAATCCTGGTCTACTGGATATTTTGTATCATTCGACCAAGGCATTTCAGAGTTTTAAAAATATTGGCACGATATGTCCGGGCTACACAGTGAGGTCAAGCACTTCTGTCAAAAGGATATTATTCCAGGAAAAAAAGCCAAGTCAATAATTCTACGAATTATGTTTCTGTAATGGATACATTTATCACTGGTGTGCAGCACCAGTAAAATTCCCTTGTTCTGGACCCAGTTCTCCATAGAGTATCTGGAGATGGAAGAAGTGAAGCCACAGGACAGAAAAGAAAAGTAATATTGAAAAATAGAAAAAGTTTTTAAAATATTGGCCCAATGAGTGCGGTGGTCGCACTGGCGCAAACCAGTGTCCTACTGCTCTGTATCTTCGCACTTTTGAGAATTAATGCCTCTTTTTCCAAAATTCAAAATACTACAGGTACTGAAATATCTGAAATAGAAATAGAAAATGCTAGAAACACAGGTCAGGCAGCATATGTGGAGAAAAGAAGGTAGCTTTTAACATTTCTGCTCTATGATCTTTCATCAGAACCCAAGACCCTACTGTGCAGGTTGAAGCCTCCTGGCCAAAAATAGGGCGGGAGGTGAAGATAGCAGAAGGACTGAGCATTATGTTGAGCTCAAAATTTCTTGAGGTGGGGGCGCAAGGGGATGAAGGCGAGAGCTTTGCCGAGGAAGGGTCATTTGGGGCGAGAAGGGGAAGATCAGAGGGGATAATGAAAATACGACAAGGGATGAGACTGGACAGAGGGATGGAGGCCAGAAGGGGAAGAGGAAAAGGGATCAGGAGAGGCGTTGACATCCAAGAGATGTTGAAGTTTGGAGTCGTTGCCACCTGAAAGGAAGAAAAAAAGTTTTCTGATAAGGCGCCAGGTGAGGCGAAGGATGAAATCAGGCAGAGTCAACACAGCTTTGTGAAAAGGAAATCAAGTTTGACTAATTTATTAGAGTTCTTTGAGGAAGTAACAAGCAACGTGGATAAAGGGGATCCCATGGATGTGGTTACTTGGATTTCCAGAAGGCTTTTGACAAGGTGCCACATCAAAGGCTACTACACAAAATAAGAGCTCATGGTGTAGGGGATAACATATTAGCATGGATAAAGGATTGGTTAGCTAACAGCAAACAGAGAGTAGGCATAAATGGGTCATTTTCAGGTTGGCAAGATGTAACGAGTGGAGTGCCACAGGGATCAGTGTTCGGGCCTCAACTATTTACAATCTATATCAATGACTAGGATGAAGGGACCGAATGTATGGTTGCTAAATTTACTGATGACACAAAGGTAGGTAGGAAAGTAAGTTGTGAAGAGGACATAAGGAGTCTGTAAAGGGATATAGATAGCTTAAGTGAGTGGGCAAAAATTTGGCAGATGGAGTACAATGTGAGGAAGTGTGAGCTCGTCCACTTTGGCAGGAGGAATAGAAAAGCAGTATATTATTTAAATGGAGAGAGATTGCAGAACTCTGAGGTACAGAGGGATCTGGGTGTCCTAGTACATGAATCACAAAACGTTAGTATGCAGGTACAGCAAGTGATTAGGAAGGCAAATGGAATGCTGTCATTTATTGCAAGGGGAATGGAATATAAAAGTAGAGATGTTTTGCTACAGTTATACAGGGCATTGGTGAGACCACATCTAGAATACTGTGTGCAGTTTTAGTCTCCTTATTTAAGAAAGGACATAACTGCTTTAGAGGCGGTTCAGAGAAAGTTCACTCGACTGATTCCTGAGATGAGGGGATTATCTTATGAGGAAAGGTTGGACAAGTTGGGCCTGTGTACACTGGAGTTTAGAAGAATGAGAGGTGATCTTATTGAAACATTTAAGATCCTGAGGGGACTTGAAGGGGTAGATGCTGAGAGGATCTTTCCCTTGTGGGAGAGACCAGAACTAGGGGCCACAGTTTAAAAATAAGAAATGAGGTAGCCAATTGGATACAAAATTGGATCGACGACAGAAGACAGAGGGTGGTTGTGGAGGATTGTTTTTCAAATTGGAGGCCTGTGACCAGCGGTGTGCCTCAGAGATCAGTGCTGGGTCCGCTGTTATTTGTTATTTATATTAATGATTTGGATGAGAATTTAGGAGGCATGGTTAGTAAGTTTGCAGATGACACCAAGATTGGTGGCATTGTGGACAGTGAAGAAGGTTATCTAGGATTGCAACGGGATCTTGATAAATTGGGCCAGTGGGCCGATGAATGGCAGATGGAGTTTAATTTAGATAAATGTGAGGTGATGCATTTTGGTAGATCGAATCGGGCCAGGACCTACTCCGTTAATGGTAGGGCGTTGGGGAGAGTTATAGAACAAAGAGATCTAGGAGTACAGGTGCATAGCTCCTTGAAAGTGGAGTCACAGGTGGATAGGATGGTGAAGAAGGCATTCAGCATGCTTGGTTTCATTGGTCAGAACATTGAATACAGGAGTTGGGATGTCTTGTTGAAGTTGTACAAGACATTAGTAAGGCCACACTTGGAATACTGTGTACAGTTCTGGTCACCCTATTATAGAAAGGATATTATTAAACTAGAAAGAGTGCAGAAAAGATTTACTAGGATGCTACCGGGACTTGATGGTTTGACTTATAGGGAGAGGTTGGATAGACTGAGACTTTTTTCCCTGGAGAGTAGGAGGTTTCGGGGTGATCTTATAGAAGTCTATAAAATAATGAGGGGCATAGATAAGGTAGATAGTCAAAATCTTTTCCCAAAGGTAGGGGAGTCTATAACAAGGGGGCATTGATTTAAGGTGAGAGGGGAGAGATACAAAAGGGTCCAGAGGGGCAATTTTTTCACTCAAAGGGTGGTGAGTGTCTGAAACGAGCTGCCAGAGGCAGTAGTAGAGGCGGGTACAGTTTTGTCTTTTAAAAAGCATTTGGACAGTTACGGGCCAAGTGCAGGCAACTGGGACTAGCTTAGTGGTATAAACTGGGTGACATGGACATGTTGGGCCAAAGGGCCTGTTTCCATGTTGTAAACTTCTATGATTCTAAGTCTCCCATTTAAGGCAGAGATGAGGAGAAATTTTTTCTCTCAGAAGGTCGCGAGTTTGTGGTACTCCCTTCCCCAGAGAGCGGTGGAGGCAGGGTCATAGAGTTATACAGCACGGATAGAGGCCCTTCGGCCCATCGGGTCATTGAATATTTTTAAGGCTGAGTTAGATAGATTCCTGATTAACAAGGGAGTCAAAGGTCATGGTAGGTAGACAGGAAAGTAGGGTTAAGGTCACAATCAGATCAGCCATGATCTTATTAAATGGCAGAGCAGGCTCGAGGAGTCGAATGGCCTACTCCTGCTCTTAATTCGTATGGAAAGGAAACTGGGGATCAGGGCAGCTCTGAAATAAAGTGAGTTGGTGCCACTGAAGAGAAAGGTCGAGAGAATTCATACGGCGGAGAGGGTGGATCTCATGAAGCAGACAGCAGTGGTCAGAGTAATGCAGAAACATTGGGTTCTGATGAAGGGTCGTAGACCTTTCACCACAGATGCTGCCTGTCCTGCTGAGTGTTTGCAACATTTTATATTGTCATTTCTTTCTTTTTCTTTTTTTCAATATCACTTTTCTTCTCTGTCCTGCGGCCTCACTTCTTCCATCTCCAGATATTCATTAGAGAACTGGGTCCAGAATAAGGGAATTTTTGCTGGCGCTACACACAGTGATAAATGTTTCTATTACAAAAAGATCATTCCAGGAATTATTGACTTCTTTTTTCTTGGAATAATATCCTTTCGACAGAAGTGCTTAATCTCAGTGTGTAGCCTGGATTCATCGCGCCAATATTTTTAAAACTATGAAATGTACGGGTGGAATGATGCAAAATATCCAATAGACCAGGATTAGCCCATGGCTGTACACTACTGATCCAACCAGAGCTTATAAAAGTGTACAATAAGAATTCAGACACACATGGGAAGCAATGCATAAACATCACCATTATTAGCAGGAGCAAATTACTTTCGTTAGAGGAAACTTTCGATAAGCATGGAGTCAACAATGGCAAAAGCATGAACACTACAAATCCAAAATAAACAATAAACTGTACTCAATGAAAAAGAATATGCAGACAGTTCACAAAGTCAATATGGCAAATTGTTCACTCAAGCAAAGGCTTCAAATGTGAGGGGGACACAATTTTTTAAGAAATTAGAAAATGGGATAGAAGAGGGGTAGTCAGGTAGAAATTTTCCACCCATGTAGTCAGAGGTATTGAATAATTTACCAAGATTGGCCACTCAGGAGGATCATGTTAATGGGATTATGTGGCAACTAGTGCGTTTATAGAGAGAAGGGATTGAGGAATATGGTGAGAAGACAAGTAGATAAGATTGATCAATCAACAAGTTTGTAGGACCCAAAAACCTTTCCTCTGTTCCTAAAAATTTCTAATGTGTTCCGTAACATTCGTACTAAACCTTTCCCTAGAAGTGTGCTGCTCCACAATCACACAAGTACAATCTGAATGTATATTATTAACACTTTTGTAATACTGTATTGAGTCTGTGACACTGCTATTCATACGATACCAAAGACCAACCTTATCCAACAAAAGCACATAAGCCCGCCTCTTTTTAATAAAATGCTGACGTTTATTTTTAGCTTTCTATTATTTTCATGCATCTTCCCATGTATTTTTTTTCCCTTGCAATTCTGGGTCCCAATTAACTCAGCCTTTCTGTGCTGCCTGGTCCAAATCTCTTCTTCCCCTTGTCAGCAAGTAACACAATGAAAGATCAATTAGTAGCACACAAAAGAACATGAATATAAGAAATCAAAGACTGAGTAAAGGACATTCTGTTCAATTAATGCGTTTCTATTTCAAACCATGCCCAATGTACCCTGCCATGGACTCCACCCAACCCACTTTGTCATACTTAACAAGAGAAGGTTCCGTAAAGTTTGTCCCTACTACCCCCAGCGACTTAAATGAACCCTGAAACATTCATCTAATTTTACAGCACAGAAGGACACCATTCCGCCCAAACAATGCTGGCTCTCTGAAAGAGCTACCCACTTAATCTACCTCCCATGTCCTTTCCCCATACCCTTTTCAATTTTTCTTTTTTCAAATATTTATCCACGTCCCTGTAAAAGCTATCGTGAATTGGTTTTCATTAATGTTTCTGGTAGGGCATTCTACATCTACACAAAAAAATTCTCCTAACCTCTCTCTGCATTCTCTTGGTAATGACTGTAAATTTATTCTCTCTAGCTACTGACTCACTAACCAGTAAAAATAGGTTTTCCTAATTTACCTCATCTAAACCCCTGTATTTTTTAATGCTCACAGCTAACTTTATCTTTCATATGCCATATTATCCATATTATATATTATCTGTTCAACTTTATATTTCCTTTTTGAGAACAGCAATATTATTTCAGCTACAAAAATGTGATATGTTTCCGATCCTATCCAGATGCTCCTTTATTTCATCTTACAATAGCAAGAATTCAAAATCTACAGAATAACAATTTCTAAATATAATCTGGTAGAAACTGAACAATTGCACAATTGCCCTTTAAAAAGATCTGTCTCGTTCAGCATTCCCTCTATTAAAAGATGCATTTATTTTACTGCTCCCTAAAAGACATCCATCTAAAACATGCAAGTTGCAATGCAGAATAAATACAAAATACAAAAGCCACAGATTGCAAGGACTCTGTCTACTACATTAAACACAATTATTGCTTACAAGAAGACTGTAACTGATATGTTACCTAAAACATACTAAAACTGTTTAACTTTTACTCTAATAATAAATTATATTTGAATACCAGACACATTTATATGGCCATTTTCTTACGAACAGGATCAGAGTGTTAATCAAAGCACACCAAGCTCTCTTGAAAGGGCACATGTCCAAAATGAGAGTCAGAAAAACAATGCAAATTAATGAGACACAAAATGCTTGTAGCATCACTTTAGAGGCAGTGTTCTTCAAGGACGTCTTGGGTCTGCATAAACTTACGTACAAAAACTGATGCTTTCGAATACCTGTTCAATCTCTGCCACCTAATGGTGGAATTTGAAACAAAATCTATTGCCTACCTTCAGAGAAAGGACCCATTTGTAACTTTATATATTAGGTTTGTCCATATCCTAGCATTTCACAACCACTTTTCACAATGGTTATCGGTAACAGTTGATCCTGCATCATCATGTAAGACTGCGAAAAAAGTGTTCTTACCAAAATATAGGTTTTTCCGTCATGCCCTTGAATGCAGAATCTAAAAGTACTCTGAGTAGAGGACAACTCCATCAGTCGGCCAGCAATCACAGTCTCCACGAACAAAGATCTAAAAAAAAGTAATTAAAAAACTCCATTTCAAACAGTACACTCTTTCTTTCCCCAATTTTTCCCCCTCCTATCCTAAAGGTGCTAATTTATGTGAGGGTATGATTCTACAGATGCCAGTATCTCTCCAGTACCTCAACATTTTTGTGAACCCAGACAGTTAGCACATTATTTGACCAAAGGAACACCAGCTTCTATTACATTTAATGGGTAATACTGTAATACCTGATTATATTACTTCTAATCCAAATACTTACCATTATATTTAACTTTCAGTCCTCCTAATGCCAGGTGGTGTTGTGGCACAAGTTGCCCAGATCTGCCTGCCATTTTGTCAGCCCAGGCCCTGCTTTCACATACTGACACAGCCTTTAAGATTCTCCTGGAATCATAGTCCTACTCCCCACAACATTTTATATATTTTTTTAACCCCAACCACAGTGGGGTTAAGCAAAGTGATGCAAATGAGAAAGAGACAGCAACATGAAGACAACAGAGAGCATGTCCTCTGACTCACTGTAAGGAATTCAAGGAGATCTAAGAGTAACATTAAAAATACTACATACAAGAATAATACTTGCATTTACATTGCACCTTATTACCTCAAAATGTCTCAAAACACTTCACACAATGAATTACTTTTTGCAGTGCATACATTTGCCCTCAGCTATTGACTATGCCACTGCCTGAACTTCTCTTCCTGCCAGCTCTTCCACCAACGATTCTTTTCCTCCTCCTGATTCCTCTCCTGCCTTTCCCACACGTACCAGCTCTCCCAATGGTGATTCCTCTCCTGCCTTTCCCACACGTACCAGCTCTCCCAATGGTGATTCCTCTCCTGCTTTTCCCACACGTACCAGCTCTCCCAATGGTGATTCCTCTCCTGCTTTTCCCACACGTACCAGCTCTCCCAATCGTGATTCCTCTCCTGCTTTTCCCACACGTACCAGCTCTCCCAATCGTGATTCCTCTCCTGCTTTTCCCACACGTACCAGCTCTCCCAATGGTGATTCCTCTCCTGCTTTTCCCACACGTACCAGCTCTCCCAATGGTGATTCCTCTCCTGCTTTTCCCACACGTACCAGCTCTCCCAATCGTGATTCCTCTCCTGCTTTTCCCACACGTACCAGCTCTCCCAATCGTGATTCCTCTCCTGCTTTTCCCACACGTACCAGCTCTCCCAATGGTGATTCCTCTCCTGCTTTTCCCACATGTACCAGCTCTCCTAATGGTGATTCCTCTCCCACCTTTCCCACACGTACCAGCTCTCCCAATCGTGATCCCTCTCCTGCTAGCTGTCCTGATGATTTCATTGCTCCTACTCCTATAACCACGGAAACCAGATGCCCCTCTCCCCTCAAATCTGCTGCTGGTTGCTGCAGGCCCCTGTTGGCAGACTGCTGGTGACGGATGGGGTACTTCCAGCGGCCAGTGACTGAATGGCTTCTGGCAGTGATGGCTGGCTTCAGGCTGTGTAACTGGCTGGTGGGTTGGCTGTTCACTGGATCAACTCACTAAGCCACCGGGGATCAGATGTTTTAGTTTTATGGTATGTTTTTGCACACCATGAAGTAGTATACAAATCATAAAATTTAATAAAAAATAATATACTTGGATGGATATTGCACCTTATCGCCTCAAAGTGTCTCAGAACACCTCACACAATGAATTACTTTTCAGAGAGCAGTGACTGTAACGTAAGTAAAATTCTGAGATGTGGACTAGTCCAATTTATATATTAGTACTACTTTCAACATGTATTAGGATTGTATCAATGTAAGGAAACATTACCTTTCATATATCTGCCTTTTCAAAGCCTTGCTCGTCAGAGGCTGGACCAGCACCTCAGTGACATAAAATTTAATCGTATCTGTAAGGAAATAAGTTGCAAACATCTGCCATGTAATGGAATCTGTTCAGAAACTTATGCTTTACACATCCCTGAAAAAAATGCAATCAAATTGTCACATGCCCTGAACTTATTTATGTTACATTTACAGTGCATCTTTCAGTAGCTTTTAGTTTATTTGCCAAAAGGTCAAAATTAATCAGCAATAAAATATTGAAATAAAAATTTCTGGTATTAAGATCTGAGTATGGGGATTGTAAGAGGGTGAATTACAAAAGATACACTTAATACATTGTACTTCACAAAAGCCCCACGCATTGAACTCCCCCCACCCCCCCCCCCCAACACAGTCTTTGAGGAATGCTGGAGGGGCTGCATGCCTTAAAGGCACGCTTTTCCATACATTCTGGGTATGCCACATCTCCCCTGGTCCTATTGGATGCAGCTCCCGGTTGCAACAAAGCCTGTGGCTTAAAATGCCCTCAGGACCTCACCCTGTACCTACTCAGCCTGCTACTCAGGGACACAAGTCTTTAGCATGCGGGCTAGCACAATTCTTACCACACAGAGCAAGGTGGGTCATCTCCTCTGTCCTACACACAACAAGCATCTGGGCGCATTGGTAACTAATTGGCATCCATTTTGAAAACATTACCAAGTATGCCAAGTTATATAATTTAATGCAGTCTACAAATTATTATATGCAAATAAAGATTTCAGAATCAGGGCCATCTCAACCTAATCACACAGATAAAAAAATACAGAATTTGCATTTATGCATCAATAGAATAAAACACATTAAAACAGTAGAACATTTATAATTTTCACTGTCAAATTTTTGCTGTTAGCTTTGATATCCCCAGCATGTTTTTTTTCATATTTCCTTTTTGCACCTCTTATTACTTACTTTGTATCCCTTTGCCGCTTTTTACAGTTCATCCTGCAGAAGATATAAAAAGCAACAAAGGGATACAACGAAAGTAATAAGAAGTGCAAAAGGGGACTATGAAAAATACTTGTAGGGGGTATCAAAGCTAACAGCAAAAGTTTGTTTTAAGAGAAAAAGAGTGGTAAAGGGGAATATGGGCCCATTTAAGATGGATGCAGGTGTGACTGTAGTGGATAATAAGGAAATGGCAGACTTGTTAAAATAATACTTTGTAACCTAAAAATAAGGCAAGAGAAGGAACTTAGCAGATTTAATAAAATGGCAATGGAGAAAATAACGGGACTGAAGATAGACAAATCTCCAGGGCGCAATGGTTTGCATTCCAGGGTATTAAAAATAGATGAGGAAATTGTAGATACATCAGTCATAATTTTCTAATGCTCTCTAGATTTGGGAATTGTGCCTTTGAGAATTGGAAAATTGCAACTGTCAATTTTCCATTATTTAAGAAGAGGGGAAAGGAGGTACCAGGTAACTACAGACTTGTCAGTTTAACATCAATTGTGGGGAAGTTACTGGAATCTATCATCAGGGATACAGTGACTGAGCACTTGAACAAATATCATCTGATCAAAGAGAGTCAGCATGGATTTGTGAAGGGTAGGTCATGTCTGACTAATTAGTTGAATTTTTTTTGTGAAGGTCACTAGCATGGTTGATAGGGGAGTGGCAATGGATGTTGTCTATGTGTATTTCCAGAAGGCATTTGATAAGGTTTATTATCAAATCACAAGAGATTATAAGGAAAAACAAGAGCGCACAGAATTGGAATTAATCTTGTGACATGGGTCAGTAATTGGTTGGGAGGCAGGAGTAGGGATAAAGGTTTGTTGTCTGATTGGTGGATGTGACAATTGGTGTTCCCAAACTTCCCAAACCTTTTTTATACGCCATGGATATATCAATCCTGTGACACCAGCCCCTGGTTCCATGTATGAATTGAATTACCATCAAAGATAGCTGCATGTGAGAAACATCAGTCTCCAAAAAATAGCATATCTTAAAATTAAAGGTATGAGAATGCTGAGAGGTGCCTAATATAATCAAACAACAAATGACTAGGAACTCTACTGACCCCTTAATTTAGTTATTAATCCCACTGTCACTACTGCTTTACCTCTCCTCCAGTACCTTTTCACTGTATTCGTGGCATGTAAACACAAGATATATTTTTATTTGCAAACCAGTTTATCTCCTGTGGTGCTAACGGACAAAAAATAAAATGCATCTTCTTTTAATTGTCTGTGCCTGCTTGTTGCCCATTTTGGTTCTATTTGTATCCCTCTTTTTCAATTTCTAATATTTGCTTTCATCAGAATCTCTAACTCTGCCTCCATATTTTTCTCACCATATCTCTATCTCCCTCTAAGTTTGTCCTTCCCTATCTTCTCTCTCTCCTTTAATGGGCTCCCACTTTCTCTGAATACCTCTAGCACAGTTTCTCTTTCTTTCTATTTGTCTCTCCCTCTCTCAGTTTGTTTCTTTCTTTCGTTATGACTCTCATTCTCTCCTTTTATTCTTGCTCTCCGTGAAGGCCCGGTAGCAGACTCAAAGCTCCAACCCTCTGATAACCACAGAAATTATCACATCTCTATCTAGGGACAAAACAATAGCTCTCCCTCTCAGGACCAAAGTAATTCTGATTCCTCCTTCAGAAATTCTTAGATTAATACATCACCATCTCCCATCACCATCCCAGGTGTCATCTCCATGTACCATTTCCAACACCACATGGCTGGTCTGTTTTTTTTTAATTTTCCTTGGCATTTGGGAGACTGGTTTTCAGGAGGCTGGGTGACAGCCAATTATCAATCCCAATCTGCTACCATTCCTGATCCCTCCTTAGCTCCATGGAAACTTGCAGCACCAAACTTTTTTCACCCACCTGCTGCAATAGAGAATCTGGGAGCCCACAACTGGATCTGGAAGGGGCTAGAAGTTAACCAGTGGGGCTGGGGATCAACCTGGGGGTAGGCAAGGCTAGGACCATAGCAAAGCCAGCAAACCTGGCCCTGAAGCGGAGTTCTGTGAGCACTCAGGGAGTAGGCCTCATGAGAGGCCTGTGGGCCCTTTTGGCAGGCCTTAGTAATAAATTAGCAGTCGTTCTGTGCCATCAGTCCACACTCACTAAGAACTAATTTTGCATAGACCTTTACGTCAAGCAAAGAGGGGAGACTTTCTATGCAGACATTTAGGCTCAATTTAAAACTAAAGTGAATGCCTATTGCAGAGGTGGGCAACTGCTGTATCCTGAGCCACATGCAGCTCTTACGTGGGTGAAGTGCAGGTCATTCCTTAGCTGACCATGCAATCAAACCACCTGGAACCTAACGAGCAAATAAGCAACACTGCTGCTCTAACTACAACCACAAGCACAGACCTTCAGTGCACTACCAACTTCTGCAGCAGAAAACAAGCCAATCGGAGCTGCTGCCGGTAATGGTTAAAGAGGTGGATTGAGAGGTAAAGAAAGAGCTAAGAAAGGAGAAGAGAGAGAAAAAGACAAAGAGAGGCTAAGAAGGCAGCAGAGACAGAGATGAAGTGAAATAGAAAGTGGAAATGACACGACAAAAGGAGAAAAGAAATGAGATCGAGAGAAAGGGGGAAACTAAAGAGGGAATATGCAAGTTAACTATAAGAACATAAGAACTTGAAGCAGGATTAGGCCACATGGCCCCTCAAGCCTGCTCCACCATTCGATAAGATCATGGCTGATCTTCTACCTCAACTCCACTTTCCCGCCCTATCCCCATATTCCTTGATTCCTTTAGTGTTCAAATATCCAACGATCTCAGTCTTGAATATACTCAATGACTGAGCATCCACAGCCCTCTGGGGAGTTCCAAAGATTCACAACCCTCGGAGTGAAGAAATTTCTCCACATCTCAGTCCTAAGTGGCCGACCCCTTAACTTGAGACTTACGCCCCCTAGTTCTAGACTCTCCAGCCAGGGGAAACAGCCTCTTAGCATCCACCCTGTCAAGCCCTCTACAGCACTAACATAGCCAGAAACTGTGGTTTGTGCACAGAGTAATTTGTGCATATTTTACCTGATGATGTCACATCTCCCAGCACCTTCTTACAGCGCGTGCAAACTACTGCGTTATTTTCTTTTGGCATCTGCAAGAAAATAAAAGTTAACAAAATAACTATTCAGAATGAGGCATTCGTTTTTGAGCTTACACAAAACAGATGTCGCTGCAGTTGAGCACTTAACTTCCAATCAAAAGTTCAACTCAAACCCCTCCAGACTCAGTGCCTCAGCTGGGGTGTTTGTCAGCTGCCAACTGGGTCACTAAAGATGGAAGATTATACATAACTGACATATTTCAGCCTTGGGCAAGAAAGAGAAAAACATCGGCCGCCTTGGCCCATTGCATCACACGTCCTGCTGACCAATCACAAAGAAACGCTGTCAAGCCTAAACTGAATCTACCCAGCTGTAGCCACCAGGAAGCAACTAAGAGGCCTCCAAGGGGAATAAAGATATTCAGCTTTACTTTTAATTGGGATATCACAATATGACTTGAATATTACTGTAACACATTATCAACAACAACTTGCATTTATATAGCACCTTTAACGTAGTAAAACGTCCCAAGCCGTTTGATAGGAAGGTTATCAAACAAAATTTGACACCAAGCCACATAAGGAGATATTAGGACAGGTGACCAAAAGTTTGGTCAAAGAGATAAATTTTAAGGACCGTCTTAAAGGTGGAGAGGTAGAGAGGCAGAGGGGTTGAGGGAGGGAATTCCAGAGCTTAGGGCCTAAGCAGCTGAAGGCACACCCGCCAATGGTGGAGCAACTAAATTCAGGAATGTGCAAAAGGCCAGAATTGGAGGAGCGCAGAGATCTCGGAAGGTTGTAGGGCTACAGGAGGTCAGAGAGATAGGGAGGGGCAAGGCCACCTGATTGGAGGGATGCAAACATGGAGTTGCAGAAAAGATGGGCACGGATTTGGGAGGTGACAACACGGTCAAGGACTTTGGAGAGGAAAAGGAGGTTGGAGATGGGGTGGTAGTTTGCAAGGACAGAGGAGTCAAGGATAGGTTTATTGAGGAGGGGGTGATGATGGCAGATTTGAAAAGGTGGGGGGGGATGGAAAACAGTACCTGAGGGGAGGGAACCATTAACAATATCAGCTAACATGGGGGCCAGGAAGAGAAGTTGGGTGGTCAGCAGTTTGGTGGGAATATGGTCGAGGGAGCAGGAAATGGGTCTCATGGTCAAGATGAGCTTGGAGAGGGCACGAGGGGAGATAGGAGAGAAACTAGGGAAAGATGCGAGTTCAGGGCTGGGGCAGAGGGGGACTTTAGGGAAAGTTTGGCTTGGTGGGCTAGGGGAAGGGAGGCACAGGCAGCTGAATGGATGGTCTCAATCTTAGTGACAAAGAAGTCCATGAGCTCCTCGCATTTCTTGTTGGAGGTGAGGGCGGAGGAGCAGGTGAGAGTGGTTTCTGAAGATGGTTTGTTGTGGAGTAGAGAAGCCGAGGATGATCTTTACATTCCAGGAATAGTGAGCAGTTTTGGCAGAGGAGAGCAAGACCTGATAGTGCTTTATGTGATCCAGCCAGATCTGGCAACGAATGGCTAAACCAGTTGTCCGCCTTTAACGACTTAAGGGAGCAGAGATGAGGGCCATACCAAGATGAGAGAGGGAGAAATGGTTTTAATGTGGACAAGGACATCAAAGGTGGAGGTGAGGGTGTGACTGAGCAGATCGGTAGCTGCAGAAATGTTGTGGTGAATGGAGGGCCAAAGGATAGACAGTTGGGAATTTGAAAGTGCCGCTCTAAGACTTGGGGGAAGAGTTATTTCCAGGGACGGACACAGAAGGAAATGGGGTTGGGAGGGGGAAGGGCGATGTGGGTGGAGAGGGATTCAAGGTAGTGATTTGGACAATTATTATGGACCAAAAGGCATTATTAACTGCCATATTAAATTTAAAGTAATATATAAAACGCACAGGAAATCAATAACATATGCATATCAATGTTTATCAGGTTTACTCCTTTCCTGGATTAGAAAAATATCAATCTACCAGGGTAAAGTATTTTTAATTCTCAATTATTCATTTTATTTTTTATGCTGCAAGGCAAGTAGGCTTGTGAAGGCTTAAAATAAACCCCCAACCCAAATTACTAATAGCCGATGTTATAAATTCTGGCAAGTTATGGATTCCTTACTAAAAATTATATTCAAAATCATGACTATCTAATTTCTTTTTTATTGCCAAATGTTTGCTCTTTTCCACTTTCAATAAATTGACGATGTCATGAATTGAATCTCAACTCCTTGTATTAGCTGGTCAGCCCGTGACTTCATCCAGAAAAGTAGTGTATTGTGATAGAGGGAAGAAACATAACTGATGCTTAAATAAAAACCTTAATCCCACAGTAATGGAGTAGCCATGCACCCCGGGCTAAGGGAGAGGAATATCAGCCAGGGTTTTAATCTGATCACTATCCACCAACCCTAATGTTGTGACAAATGCAGAGATTTCTACACTATATTTTATATACACCTTTAGGCAGTTATGATGAATCCAATTTAAAGATGGTTTTAGCTTGTTGTATCTTTAAAAGGACTTCCCTTGCCCCGAAAGGAGTGCCTAATAGTCCAGTAACTGACTGGATGCATAGACATATTAAAATCAATCATCTGGCCAAGATGATTTTCCTAATTGATGATGCCTGTAGTCAGAAATGATTTATGTCTAAAGATTACTTAATGTCTTGGCCAATGTCCTTTGAGATGCTGTTGTATGAAATTCAATAGATTCAGAAGAGGGGATGGAGGTGGAGTGGGGGGGGGGGGGGGGGGCGGTGGGGGAAAGAGAGTGGACCAATTCATTATTTCTGATAACAGAGTATGGAAAAAGATCATACTCTGTTTCCATAAAGGAAAATAGTGAGATCTTTTATAAGTATATAAGTAAATAGATAATCAAAGTGGTACGGCTACTTAGGGATGAAGGAAGATATCTTGTACTTGATAGAAAAGAAATGGCAGAGATGTTTAGTGAGCATTTTGTCTCAGTTTTTACGGTGGGTTGCTGTGGCTGTGGAGGCTGAGTCATTGAATACATTCAAGGCTGAGTTAGACAAATTTTTGATCAGCGGGGGAGTCAAAGGATATGGGGAAAAGGCAGGAATGTGGAGTTGAGGTAAAAATCAGATCAGCCATGATCTCATTAAATGGCGGAGCAGGCTCAAGGGGCCGAATGGCCTACTCCTGCTCCTATCTCTTATGGTCTTATGGGTTTGTAAGAGTATCTGATGAACATGTGAAGAGCACTAATGGAAAAAGATATTCAAAAGGAAACAAATTTTTAAAAGTTAATGGGGCAGAAAGTAGAAAAGTCATCAAGACCAGATGAAATTTGGGCCTTCCAGTCTCAAAAAGATGATGAATGAGATGTCACCTTATAAAAGTATATGAGATAGTAAATAATATAAAAAATGCAAATCCAGAAAATTTCTTCATAATTGCAAGAATAGGACAAGAGAACTCAGCTTCACTCTGCTAAAAGGTAAATTTAGGGCTGATATCAGAAAGCTCTTCTTCACACAGGGAGTTAGAAACTCATCAAATGAACTTCCAGGTAGGTAACAGAGATGAAAATCTTGGAACTATTTAAGAAACGACTGAATGGCATAATGGGGGGCGGAGGGAGGGAGGGAAGCAGGGGAGGGATGAATTGTTCTGGATGGATAGACTAAAATAGGCCAAATGGTCTTCCTCATCTTGTGATGCTGTATATATTCCAGAATATCGAGGGAAGCTGTGGGGGAAGATAGGGGAGATGGTAACTGATATTTTCCAGATTCTTTTGGAAACAAAGAATTGAAGGGTGGCACCCCTATAAAAGTTAGGGGAGAGAGAGAAGCCAGAAGCTAGTTATTCTTACTGTGGTTGTAGGCAAACCTCTAGGGTATGTACCATGGGATAAAATTAGTGAACACTTAGAAGGGCATGGAGTAATCAGGGACAGCAAGCACAGATTTATAAAGAGTAGGTTGTGCTTGACTAAGTTAATTGAATGTTTTGAGAAAATCAGTTTATAGATAATGGGAATGTGGTGGACTTTCAAAAGGCATCTGATAAGATGCCATATAAAAGACTTGTTGCAAAAATTAAGGCACATGGTATTAAAGGGAATGTAGCTGCATGGATAGAAAGAGATGGCTAGACAATCGAAAGCAGAGAACAGAGATAAATGGATATGTTTCGAATTATCAGGATGTGGATTGTGGTTTGCCCAGCTTTCTATGCTGGACCTTTATTTATTTTCCATTTATGTACATGATTTGGACGTGGAGGCAGGATGAATTATATATTTTGCGGACAATAGCATATTAAGGAGCCTAGCAAACTGTGAGGAAGAGTGCAAGAGATTATAGGAGAACATTGGACTCTAAGGGAATCAAGGGATATGGGGATCGGGCAGGAAAGTGGAGTTGAGGTAGAAGGTCAGCCATGAACTTATTGAATGTCGGAGAAGGCTCGAGAGGCCGTATGGCCTACTCCTCCTACTATTTCTTACTTTCTTACTTAAGATGGGTTAGCAGAGTTGGAAGATTGTTGGCAGATGCAGTTCAAAGCAAAGAAATATACAATAATACATTTTGGGAAAGAGAACAGAGAAAGAACGTATGCCTTAAATGGTAAGATTCTTAACACAGAGATCATGAGGATGCAAATATACAGACGTTTAAAAGGTTGGAGTGCAAGTAGAAAAAATGCATGTGGAGCAATGAATACAAAAGCAATGAAGTTCTGTTTAATTTGTACAAAACATTGGCTAAGCTACAGTTGGAGCATTGCATAAACTTCTGAACATCCCTTTATAGGAAGGATGTTGGAGCAATGATTCCAAGAATAAGGAATTCTAGTTAATAAAGAATTTTTTTTTCAAGAAAAGATTAAGGGAAACCTAATTGAGGTTTATAGCATTATGAAAGGTCTCAAGAGGGAAAGTAATGAAAGATTGTTTCCACTGGTTGGCAAATGGGTAACCAGGGGGCATAAACTGAGGGCTATCACTTAAAGAGTGAAGGGGAAAGATAAATCATAGAAAATTTACGGCACGGAAGGAGGCCATTTGGCCCATTGTATCCGCACCGACTGAGAAACGAGCCACCCAGCTTAATCCCACTTTCCCGCATTTAGTCCGTAGCCCTGCAGGTCACGGCTCTTCAGGTGCACATCCAGGTATTTTTTAAATGAGTTGAGGGTTTCTGCCTGTACCACCCTCTCAGGCAGTGAGTTCCAGACTCTTACCACCCTCTGGGTAAAAATATTTTTCCTCATTTCCGCTCTAATCCTTCTACCAATTACTTTAAATCTACGCCCCCTGGTTATTGACCCCTCTGCTCAGGGAAATAGGTCCTTCCTACCCACTCTATCTAGGCCCCTCATCATTTTGTACACCTCAATCAAATCACCACTCAGCCTCCTCTGTTCCAAGGAAAACAACCCCAGCCTATCCAATCTGTCGTCACAGCTAAAATTCTCCAGTCCTGGCAATATCCTCGTAAATCTCCTCTGCATCCTCTCTAGTGCAATTACATCCTTCCTGTAATGTGGTGACCAGAACTGTGCGCAGTACTCAAGCTGTGGCCTAACTAGTGTTTTATACAGTTCTAGTATAACCTTCCTGTTCTTATATTCTACGCCTCGGCTAATAAAGAATAGCATTCCATATGCCTTCTTAACCACCTTATCTACCTGTCCTGCTACCTTCAGGGATCTCTGGACATGCACTCCAAGGTCCCTCACTTCCTTTACACCTCTCAGTATCCTCCATTTATTGTGAATTCCCTTGCCTTGTTTGCTCTCCCCAAATGCATTACCTCACACTTCTCCGGATTGAACTCCATTTGCCACTTTTCTGCCCATCTGACCAGTCCATTGATATCTTCCTGCAGTCTACAGCTTTCCTCCTCACTATCAACCACACGGCCTATCTTTGTGTCATCCGCAAATTTCTTAATCATGCCCCCTACGTTTAAGTCCAAATCGTTAATGTATACCACAAAAAGCAAAGGACCGAGTACCGAGCCCTGCGGCACCTCACTGGAGACAGCCTTCCAGTCGCAAAAACACCCGACCATTACCCTTTGCTTTCTGCCACTGAGCCAATTTGCCACATTCCCTTGGATCCTATGGGCCATTACTTTTGTGACCAGTCTGCCATGTGGGACCTTGTCAAAAGCCTTGCTAAAATCCATTTAGACTACATCAAATACGCTACCCTCATCGATCATCCTTGTCACCTCCTTGAAAAATTCAATCAAGTTAGTCAAACATGACCTCCCCTTAACAAATCAGACTGAAGAATTTTTTTTTAACAAAGGATTATTGGAACTTGGAATGTTTCACTACAAATGGCTATCAAGGCAGAATTGAGAAGCATATGAAATGAAAGAATATAAAAGCATACAGTGAAAGGACAGGGAAATAGGATTAGCATAGATAGCTCCAGTTAAAGAGCTAGCACTTTTTTTTGTATTCGTTCATGGGATGTGGGCGTCGCTGGCGAGGCCAGCATTTGTTGCCCATCCCTAATTGCCCTCGAGAAGGTGGTGGTGGGCTGCCTTCTTGAACCGCTGCAGTCCGTGTGGTGACGGTTCTCCCATAGTGCTGTTAGGAAGGGAGTTCCAGGATTTTGACCCAGTGACAATGAAGGAACGGCGATATATTTCCAAGTCGGGATGGTGTGTGACTTGGAGGGGAACGTGCAGGTGGTGTTGTTCCCATGTACCTGCTGCTCTTGTCCTTCTAGGTGGTAGAGGTCGCGGGTTTGGGAGGTGCTGTCGAAGAAGCCTTGGCGAGTTGCTGCAGTGCATCCTGTGGATGGTACATACTGCAGCCACAGTGCGCCGCTGGTGAAGGGAGTGAATGTTTAGTGTGGTGGATGGGGTGCCAATCAAGCGGGCTGCTTTATCTTGGATGGTGTCGAGCTTCTTGAGTGTTGTTGGAGCTGCACTCATCCAGGCAAGTGGAGAGTATTCCATCACACTCCTGACTTGTGCCTTGTAGATGGTGGAAAGGCTTTGGGGAGTCAGGAGGTGAGTCACTCGCCGCAGAATGCCCAGCCTCTGACCTGCTCTTGTAGCCACAGTATTTATGTGGCTGGTCCAGTTAAGTTTCTGGTCAATGGTGACCCCCAGGATGTTGATGGTGGGGGATTCGGCGATCGTAATGCCGTTGAATGTCAAGGGGAGGTGGTTAGACTCTCTCTTGTTGGAGATGGTCATTGCCTGGCACTTATCTGGCGCGAATGTTACTTGCCACTTATGAGCCCAAGCCTGGATGTTGTCCAGGTCTTGCTGCATGCAGGCTCGGACTGCTTCATTATTTGAGGGGTTGCGAATGGAACTGAACACTGTGCAGTCATCAGCGAACATCCCCATTTCTGACCTTATGATGGAGGGAAGGTCATTGATGAAGCAGCTGAAGATGGTTGGGCCTAGGACACTGCCCCGAGGAACTCCTGCAGCAATGTCCTGGGGCTGAGATGATTGGCCTCCAACAACCACTACCATCTTCCTTTGTGCTAGGTATGACTCCAGCCATTGGAGAGTTTTCCCCCTGATTCCCATTGACTTCAATTTTACTAGGGCTCCTTGGTGCCACACTCGGTCAAATGCTGCCTTGATGTCAAGGGCAGTCACTCTCACCTCAACTCTGGAATTCAGCTCTTTTGTCCATGTTTGGACCAACGCTGTAATGAGGTCTGGAGCCGAGTGGTCCTGGCGGAACCCAAACTGAGCATCGGTGAGCAGGTTATTGGTAAGTAAGTGCCGCTTGATAGCACTGTCGATGACACCTTCCATCACTTTGCTGATGATTGAGAGTAGACTGATGGGGCGGTAATTGGCCGGATTGGATTTGTCCTGCTTTTTGTGGACAGGACATACCTGGGCAATTTTCCACATTGTCGGGTAGATGCCAGTGTTGTAGCTGTACTGGAACAGCTTCGCTAGAGGCGCAGCTAGTTCTGGAGCACAAGACTTCAGCACTACAGCTGGGATGTTGTCGGGGCCCATAGCCTTTGCTGTATCCAGTGCACTCAGCCGTTTCTTGATATCACGTGGAGTGAATCGAATTGGCCGAAGACTGGCTTCTGTGATGGTGGGGATATCGGGAGGAGGCCGAGATGGGTCATCCACTCGACACTTCTGGCTGAAGATGGTTGCAAACGCTTCAGCCTTGTCTTTTGCACTCACGTGCTGGACTCCGCCATCATTGAGGATGGGGATGTTTGCAGAGCCTCCTCCTCCCGTTAGTTGTTTAATTGTCCACCAACATTCACGACTGGATGTGGCAGGACTGCAGAGCTTTGATCTGATCCGTTTGTTGTGGAATCGCTTAGCTCTGTCTATAGCATGTTGTTTCTGCTGTTTAGCATGCATGTAGTCCTGAGTTGTAGCTTCACCAGGTTGGCATCTCATTTTTAGGTATGCCTGGTGCTGCTCCTGGCATGCTCTTCTACACTCCTCATTGAACCAGGGTTGATCCCCTGGCTTGTTGGTAATGGTAGAGTGAGGAATATGCCGGGCCATGAGGTTACAGATTGTGGTGGAATACAAATCTGCGGCTGATGGCCCACAGCGCCTCATGGATGCCCAGTTTTGAGCTGCTAGATCTGTTCTGAATCTATCCCATTTAGCACGGTGGTAGTGCCACACAACACATTGGATGGTGTCCTCAGTGCGAAGACGGGACTTCATCTCCACGAGGACTGTGCGGTGGTCACTCCTACCAATACTGTCATGGACAGATGCATTTGCAATAGGTAGATTGGTGAGGACGAGGTCAAGTAAGTTTTTCCCTCGTGTTGGTTCGCTCACCACCTGCCTCAGGCCCAGTCCAGCAGCTACGTCCTTCAGGACTCGGCCAGCTCGGTCAGTAGTGGTGCTACCGAGCCACTCTTGGTGATGGACATTGAAGTCCCCCACCCAGAGTACATTTTGTGCCCTTGCTACCCTCAGTGCTTCCTCCAAGTGGTGCTCAACATGGAGGAGGACTGATTCATCAGCTGAGGGAGGACGGTAGGTGGTAATCAGCAGGAGGTTTCCTTGCCCATGTTTGACCTGATGCCATGAGATTTCATGGGGTCCAGAGTCAATGTTGAGGACTCCCAGGGCCACTCCCTCCTGACTGTATATCACTGTACCGCCACCTCTGGTGGGTCTGTCCTGCCGGTGGGACAGGACATACCCAGGGATGGTGATGGAAGAGTCTGGGACGTTGGCTGAAAGGTATGATTCTGTGAGTATGGCTATGTCAGGCTGTTGCTTGACTAGTCTGTGGGACAGCTCTCCCAATTTTGGCACAAGTCCCCAGATGTTAGTAAGGAGGACCTTGCAGGGTCAACTGCGCTTGGTGTTTTGCCGTTGTCGTGTCCGGTGCCTAGTGGTCCGATGCCGGGTGGTCTGTCCGGTTTTATTCTTATTATGACTTTTCGTAGCGAGATTTTACAACTGAGTGGCTTGCTAGGCCATTTCAGAGGGCAATTAAGAATCAACCACATTGCTGTGGGTCTGGAGTCACATATAGGCCAGACAGGGTAAGGACGGCAGGTTTCCTTCCCTAAAGGACATTAGTGAACCAGATGGGTTTTTACGACAATCCGGTAGTTTCATGGCCACCATTACTGATACTAGTATTTTAATTCCAGATTTTTATTTAATTAATTGAATTTAAGTAATTAATTGAATTTAAATTCGCCAGCTGCCGTGGCGGGATTTGAACTCATGACTCTGGATTTTAGTCCAGGCCTCTGCATTACTAGCCCAGTAACATAACCACTATGCTACCAGCACTGGCAACCAGCCAGCCGATTTTGCTCCTCTTTGCGAACAGCAAACTACCTATTTGGGCATGATTAGTGCCCACGGTGTGCCATTCGCCTCCTGATGATGCAAGAGGACCAATATCGCGTGATCCTCTTGCCAATCAGTTTAGGTGTGGCAGTCGCTGTCACCGCTCGGTTCATTCCCAAAAACGAGTGCAAATGAATTTCCAGGCCGCCCTCTGGAAATGTGCATTTTAACCCCTTGTGGTCTGATTCTATCGTTATTGTTTCAAGTATTGTACATTGGTTTTCTTGATGTGTCAAACACCGAGTTCAATAGATTTTTAGGTATTAAGGGACTATGGAGCAAAGGCGGGTAAAAGGAGTTGAGGTACAGATCAGCCATGATCTAATTGAATGGCAAAACAGGCTCGAGGGGCTGAATAGCCGACTCCTGTTCCTATGTTCCTTGGTGCTTTTATTATCAAATTTGTGATAAACCTTTTAGTTTAGGCTAGCCCTTACACATCGGTCCACCTTTCAGAGAAAATATGAGAATAGGGTGGGCACCTCCTGTGATCTCCAGTGGCTGCTATCACAATGAAAGGGTAACTGTTATTCTGTGCAGGTGGATTTTGATCCGTAGGAGATAGGGTCTGCTTTTGCATATCACATTTGTTTTGTTGTGAATGCAAGTTAAAAGTGTTGGGAGAAAGCACAAATTGTAACACCCTACATATCTGAACAAGAAGTGAGGACAGGTTGAGGTTTAGCTGGGATGCTCGGTACCATCAACTACCCCATCTAACATGCACTGTCTCACCTCACAAATGAAGAATGGCCATTTGGGTGAGGTACCAAGGGCTGCCATTGCAGATAAAATAGTACATCAGCAGGTTCAGGAGAGAAAGGAGAAAAAGAAACAAGTGCTGGATATACTGTGATTTTAAATGGCACAGGAGTTCTGAACGGTGAGGAAAATGACATATTTTTGAAAAATATAAAAGCAATCTTTGAGAGTAATTCCAGAAATTATGTATTCAATAATCAGAACGGATACATCATTTGTCCAATTATTTCACTGTCCAAAGGGATGCTGCTACAGTCTCACACGATTTTCTACTGAGCTTTTTTTCCACTGAAACAGAAAAGATTAAGGGAAATCTAATGGAGGTTTACAGCATTATGAAAGGTCTCAAGAGGGAAAATAATGAAAGATTGTTTCCACTGGTTGGTAAATGGGTAGCCAGGGGGCATCACTATTATTAATTACTGCAGTTTACTTTTATTAATTGTACCCAGATTGATAAATAAGGGAAAAATACTGATGAAATGACTCCCATGGGTTTTATGCAACTTAACCCTAGCCTTCAAACGGATCACTTGCGTGCCGTCCCAGATGAGGAATGGTGTGTCGCCTGGGGATACCGTAAAAGCTAGGGTGAGATTTAACAATCTAAATAACTGAACATTGTGTTTGAATAGGAACCCATCAGCAGTCAGGTAAATTGCTGAACCAACACTCGTATTTCATATCAAGAAATAAAGGCTCAGCCAAAAATATTGCAAAATAGCGATTAGTTACAAATATACAAATATTTCTAGTTCAAAAAAAACAATTGGTTAAGCGACATAAAAACCTTACAGCAATCTAAGTGACCCAAAAATATATACGTGCCTAAAGAAAATTTTCAATCTCCTTTTCACATCAAGCAGAAAACAAGCTGACTGAGTAAGACATATTGTGCAGAGGTCAGTGTTCAAAGAGCTAACCCTTTGATAACCAAAATATTTTTCATCGTTGAAAGCAAGCATCTCCTTTCTGCCAAGGTCTGCAAACCTGATTTGCTGTACATTTTTTTTTGTTTTCTTCATGTTATTGTCCCCTCCTGTCTTGTAGATATTCTCAGGTTACACACCATTCCCCAGCCAAGAAGGTAAGCAGGTGATCTGCTCCCAAATCTCTGCCTACGCTGATTTTAGTTAAACCGGTCATTAACTAGTATTTGACGTCAACTCAAACTTGGCTCTCCTCTGGATTTCCCTACCTCCTTGAAATAAGTGTTTCCCCCACCCCCGGCCACCCATTAGTGCACCTGAAACATAGAACCGTGAGCAGAATCTGGGAGCTAGTTGTGTCCTATCTACCTCCGGGGAACAGTGTAATAGAGTATCAACTTGTTGCACCCATTTTTTGTGTTTTCCTAAATACGAGGATTATAAAACAGAAGTACAGAAACAGAGAGGAAAAACGGATGTGCCTTTTTTCCCCAGAATATTCTGAAAGAAACTGAAGAAATATTTGAGTTCTGTTTTGGTTCAAATGCAGAAGTGCAAATACAGCCTTCAATCTTGTTTTCACTAAGGATAGTATCTTTATGTCCCTATTTCTAATATTGTTAACACAGCCAAGTTTAAGGCTACGTGTATCCCTTTCAAGTATCTATCTGTCGAAAACAAAGACCCTACCTGCACCAGATGGGTTCTGGTATCATCTGTACTCTGACTGGCCTCTGATTGGTTTGCCTTCTCTTCATGCACAGCAGTTTCATCAATGCTCGCTACATTCACCAACAGGAACGTATCACCCAACAAACAGTCATCCAGCTTTGGCTGTAACTTCTTGGCAAACGGATCAGGATGACAGCACCAGTGTTCCACCAAATCATTCCAATTTCCACTCGGCAAAGGAAGAACTCTCTGAAACATCCTACGTGCAAATTATCACATCATTAGAGTACTAGAAACTGCTATGCTTGCCTTAGCACATCAATAGCAAAAATAAAATCATAGGAAACATTCTCAATTGAAATGTGATCAACTCAAGACCTATCACACAATAAGCTTACTGATACAAAAGATAAAGTACATTTCACTACTAATAACCATATCATTAAAGATAAATAGTTGAGGATCTATACCATTACAAGCAGATCGCCCATGGCATTGCTCGTGGTAAGTCAGATGATAAGCTGATTAGTAAGAACAATTTTATATCATGCAATGCAGTAGCTATTGCTCTGCTGCTAAGGTGAAGTGGTCGCCATTTAATGCTACAAGGACTAACTACTACCAAGTAAGCAATGGACAAGGTAAGAATTTAATTACTCTTGAGGTTCAATGTTACAACTCTCACTTTCTATTTTTTTTGAAGTATGATAAAGTTATTCAGAATTTAGGGTGTTTGGGCTCCTATGTCAAATGAATGCTCTTGTTTCTTTATGTTATTGTTTTCTGTGTGATAGAAATTTGAGTGTGATACTTGAAATGTGATGGAGAAATGATGGACACAAAAATGCATGCCAAATGTTTTTATATTATTCAAAGTATGTGGTTCTAATTTAAAATCAGGTTTTAAAATGGTTAGTGTAACCTTCAACTTGACAGTGCCACCAGGCACCATATACCTCAGAATCTAATACAACAAAGGTTACAATGGAGAGACTATTCTCTCTGTCTTTTCATGCGATGTGGCACACAGGAGATAGGAACACACTGTAGACATGTGAAAATGTCAAGGCCCAAGTGGGAACATAAAGGCTCAGCAGCCCTGATGAAATAACAAGAATGCAATTTTGCTTTTATTGAAACCACAAGATAGACTTTCATTTACAAAATCATTAGCAATTCTACTATGAACAAATCACACCTGAGGCACACTGCTCCTTTAAAAGTTCTGAGAGAGAAAGAAAGAGAGAAAAAGAAAAGAAAGAACTTGCATTTATATAGCGCCTTTCATGACCTCAGGACGTCCCAAAGCACTTTACAGCCAATGAAGTACTTTTGAAGTGTAATCACTGTTGTAATGTAGGGAAACGCGGCAGCCAATTTGCAGACAGCAGGGTCCCACAAACACCATCATCATAAATGGCCAGATTATCTGTTTTAGTGATGTTGGTTGAAGGATAAATATTGGCCAGGACATCGGGATAACTCCCTTGGCTCTTCTTTAAAAAGAGCTATGCGATCTTTTCTTCGTCCACCTGAGGGGGCAGACGGGGCCTCAGTATAACGTCTCATCCAAAAGACGGCACTTCCGTCAGTACAGTGCTCCCTCAGAACTGCAACAAAGTGTCGGCCTAAATTATGTGCTCAAGTCTCTGGTATGGGACTTGAACCCACCACCTTCTGACTCAGAGGCGAGAGTGCTACCACTGAGTCAAGGCTGATACCTAACACAACTCTCAATATTGAATAACATATTAATATACATTACACTATTTCTGTTACAGATACCTTTCCACTGCCACTCATGAAAAATAGATCAAAAAGGCATACGGGATTCTTGCTAAAAAGACATACGGCATCCTTGGCTTAATAAATGGAGCCATAGAATACAAAAACAAGGAAGTTATGCTAAACCTTTGTAAAACACTGGTTAGGCCCCAGCTGGAGTATTGTGGCCAATTCTGGGCACCACATTTTAGGAAGGATGTCAAAGCCATTGAGAGGGTACACAGGAGATTTACTAGAATGGTACCAGGTATGAAAGACTACAGTTGCCTGGAGAGGCAAGAGAAACTGGATTGTTCTTTTGGAGCAGAGAAGGTTAAGGGAAGATTTGATAGTAATGTTCAAAATCATGAAGAGTTTTGATTGAGTAAATAAGGAGAAACAGTTTCCAGTGGCAGAAGGGTTGGTAAACAGAGGACACAGATTTAAGGTAATTGGCAAAAGAACCAGAGGCGAGATGAGGAGAAAAAAATTTACACAGAGTCGGGATGATCTGGAATGTACTGCCCAAAAGGGTGATGGAGGCAAATTCAATAATAACTTTCAAAAGGGAATTGGATAAATACTTGAAGGGGAAAAAGCAGGGGAGTGGGACTAATTGGATAGTTCTTTCACAGGCACGGTGGGTCAATTGGCCTCCTTCTGTGCTGTATCATTCTATGATTCTAAATTGCCTTACTGTTTCTTGAGTACTGACTGTCCACAGGTCTGGCACCGAAAGACGTAGCTTGTCTGGGCCTCCAAGGTTGCCATCACAGTTGGAAACAGTTCTAAAGAAACATGAAACATTAATTATTAATTGCTAATACTTGTGATGAATTCTTCAAAATTAGATTTTCCATTTAAATAAAGTCAAGATTTGCATATTACAACAAGAAAGTAATGTGCAAACTTAACTTTTTCAGCATTTTAAATATAAGCTTTGTCAACGATTTAATATATTCCCAGATAATCTTCATACTTAAAGTATCAATAATAACTTGACACTTAAATAAACAATCTTTTCAGCCACACATGCTTTGCATGCTTGCAGGAACATCACTTACTGTCTCACTGGAAACTTCTCATTTCTCCGCTTGTTAGTGGCTGAGGGACAGGTTGTACAAATTTACACAGTTACATTTTACACTGTGTGTTACCGTACCTTAACCAATCTGCTTAACAGACTTTCCCTCTAACAGTATTCTTTCAATTCCAGAAACATAACCCTTATTTTTCATGCAGTGATACGCTTTAAAATTAAAACTATCAGTAATGATTTGCAACATTTACTATGAGCAATGAGATGCCCGTCAATCACTGCAACATCACACTTGCAAGGCCTGTGCCTTGAGCTCAGTTTCTGTTACTGTCCTGACACAGTTTCTAACCGAAGCGCCTACCCCACAACCCTGACTAGTAAACACGCTTCAAGCAAAGCATTTGCAAAAATGATAACGAACATACTAGCGGCTGACAGTCCAAATTGTAAATATTTTCTATCCATGAATAAACTGACTACATAATTCACAATCGCCTCAGGCATGAGTGAATTATGCTCAATTTAGAAGCATGCAGAAAAATCATAGACCAAGACCCCTCAACGAATATTATAAGCATATGTGAAAAAAATCAGAAGAAATATTAAAAAGGAAGTGTGATTACACAATCTATACAAAAGGCCTGCTTCTCAGACGGTCTTTAATCACCAATTCAACACAGTAGTTGCGATGAGGCATCTTGTTTAGATTTTTCAATCCGCTTACAAACTGATCGTAACTTACTCATCCCTGAGCTGCTTGATAGTTGTACAGTCAGTTTATTCATGCATTGAAAATTTGTACAACCTGTCCCTCAGCCACTAACAAGCAGAGAAATGAGAAGTTTCCAGTGAGACAGTAAGTGCTGTAATTCTGAGAGACCATTAAACCATTCAGTAGACTATACTTGTCTTTGAAGAGATAGGTCTGTATCGAGAATTCTGCATCTAGAATTCTAACTTCCAAAAGTGAAGCGATTTACGCCTCTAGCCAAGCTGTTCCAGTACAGCTACAACACTGGCACCTAACTGACAAAGTGAAAAATTGCCCAGGAATGTCCTGTCCACAGAAATCAGGACAAATCCAATCTGGCCAATTACCACCGCATCAATCTACTCTCAATCATCAGCAGAGTGATGGAAGGTGTCATCAAAAGTGCTATCGAGCGGTACTTACTCACCAATAACCTGCTCACCAATGCTCAGTTTGGGTTCTGCCAGGACCACTCAGCTCCAGACCTCATTACAGCCTTGGTCCAAACATGAACAAAAGAGCTGAATTCCAGAGGTGAGGTGAGTGTGGCTGCCCTTGACATCAAGGCAGTATTTGACCGAGTGTGGCACCAAGGAGCCCTAGTAAAATTGAAGTCAATGGGAATCAGAGGGAAAACTCTTCAGTGGATGGAGTCATACCTAGTACAAAGGAAGATGGTAGTGGTTGTTGGAGGCCAATCATCTCAGCCCCAGGACATTGCTGCAGGATTTCCTCAGGGCAGTGTCCGAGGCCCAACCATCTTCAGCTGCTTCATCAATGACCTTCCCTCCAGCATAAGGTCAGAAATGGGGATGTTCGTTGATGATTGCACAGTGCTCAGTTCCATTCGCAACCCCTCAGATAATGAAGTAGTCAGTGCCCGCATGCAGCAAGACCTGGACAACATCCAGGCTTGGCTCATAAGTGGCAAGTAACATTCGCGTCAGACAAGTGCCAGGCAATGACCATCTCCAACAAGAGAGAGTATAACCACCTCCCCTTGACGTTCAATGGCATTACCATCACCGAATCCCCCACCATCAACATCCTGGGGGTCACCATTGATCAGAAACTTAACTGGACCAGCCACATAAATACTGTGGCTACAAGAGCAGGTCAGGGGCTGGGTATTCTGCGGCAAGTGACTCACCTCCTGACTCCCAAAAGCCTTTCCACCATCGACAAGGCACAAGTCAGGAGTGTGATGGAATACTCTCCACTTGCCTGGATGAGTGCAGCTCCAACGACACTCAAGAAGCTCGACACCATCCAAGATAAAGCAGCCCGCTTGATTGGCACCCCATCCACCACCCTGAACATTCACTCCCTTCACCACCGGCGCACCGTGGCTGCAGTGTGTACTATCCACAGGATGCACTGTAGCAACTCGCCAAGGCTTCTCCGACAGCACCTCCCAAACCCGCGACCTCTACCACCTAGAAGGACGAGGGCAGCAGGCGCATGGGAACAACACCACCTGCATATTCCCCTCCTTGTCACACACCACTCTGACTTGGAAATATATCGCTGTTCCTTCATCGTCGCTGAGTCAAAATCCTGGAACTCCCTACCTAACAGCACTGTGGGAGAACCTTCACCATACGGGCTGCAGCGGTTCAAGAAGGCGGCTCACCACCACCTTCTCAAGGGCAATTTTTTTTTTTTTTTATTCGTTCACGGGATGTGGGCGTCGCTGGCGAGGCCAGCATTTATTGCCCATCCCTAATTGCCCTTGAGAAGGTGGTGGTGAGCCGCCTTCTTGAACCGCTGCAGTCCGTGTGGTGACGGTTCTCCCACAGTGCTGTTCGGAAGGGAGTTCCAGGATTTTGACCCAGCGACAATGAAGGAACGGCGATATATTTCCAAGTCGGGATGGTGTGTGACTTGGAGGGGAACGTGCAGGTGGTGTTGTTCCCATGTGCCTGCTGCTCTTGTCCTTCTAGGTGGTAGAGGTCGCGGGTTTGGGAGGTGCTGTCGGAGAAGCCTTGGCGAGTTGCTACAGTGCATCCTGTGGATAGTACACACTGCAGCCACGGTGCGCCGGTGGTGAAGGGAGTGAATGTTCAGGGTGGTGGATGGGGTGCCAATCAAGCGGGCTGCTTTATCTTGGATGGTGTCGAGCTTCTTGAGTGTTGTTGGAGCTGCACTCATCCAGGCAAGTGGGGAGTATTCCATCACACTCCTGACTTGTGCCTTGTAGATGGTGGAAAGGCTTTGTGGAGTCAGGAGGTGAGTCACTCGCCGCAGAATACCCAGCCTCTGACCTGCTCTAGTAGCCACAGTATTTATATGGCTACTAGAGCAGTTAAGTTTCTGGTCAATGGTGACCCCCAGGATGTTGATGGTGGGGGATTCGGCAATGGTAATGCCGTTGAATGTCAAGGGGAGGTGGTTAGACTCTCTCTTGTTGGAGATGGTCATTGCCTGGCACTTATCTGGCGCGAATGTTACTTGCCACTTGTGAGCCCAAGCCTGGATGTTGTCCAGGTCTTGCTGCATGCGGGCTCGGACTGCTTCATTATTTGAGGGGTTGCGAATGGAACTGAACACTGTGCAGTCATCAGCGAACATCCCCATTTCTGACCTTATGATGGAGGGAAAGTCATTGATGAAGCAGCTGAAGATGGTTGGGCCTAGGACACTGCCCTGAGGAACTCCTGCAGCAATGTCCCGGGGCTGAGATGATTGGCCTCCAACAACCACCACCATCTTCCTTTGTGCTAGGTATGATTCCAGCCACTGGAGAGTTTTCCCCCTGATTCCCATTGACTTCAATTTTACTAGGGCTCCTTGGTGCCACACTCGGTCAAATGCTGCCTTGATGTCAAGGGCAGTCACTCTCACCTCACCTCTGGAATTCAGCTCTTTTGTCCATATTTGGACCAAGGCTGTAATGAGGTCTGGAGCCGAGTGGTCCTGGCGGAACCCAAACTGAGCATCGGTGAGCAGGTTATTGATGAGTAAGTGTCGCTTGATAGCACTGTCGACGACACCTTCCATCACTTTGCTGATGATTGAGAGTAGACTGATGGGGCGGTCGTTGGCCGGTTTGTATTTGTCCTGCTTTTTGTGGACAGGACATACCTGGGCAATTTTCCACATTGTTGGGTAGATGCCAGTGTTGTAGCTGTACTGGAACAGCTTGGCTAGAGGCGCAGCTAGTTCTGGAGCACAAGACTTCAGCACTACAGATCAGCCATGATCTTATTGAATGGCGGAGCAGGGATGGGCAATAAATGTTAATAAGAACCTGATATTAAATGATGTTCACAAGATGATCTCTCATGTAAAGATTAGAATAATGTATTCAAAGATGTAGTCGTGTTTTGACTATAAGAACATAAGAACATAAGAAATAGGAGCAGGAGTAGGCCAATCGGCCCCTCGAGCCTGCTCCGCCATTCAATAAGATCATGGCTGATCTGAACCTAACCTCAAATCTAAATTCATATCCAATTTCCTGCCCGCTCCCCGTAGCCCTAATTCCCTTTACTTCTAGGAAACTGTCTATTTCTATGTTGGCCTTGCCAGCAACGCCCACATCCCATGAATGAATAAAAAAAATTAGAATTCTAAGTAATCTGACAGATATAAACAGGAAATGATTTAAGATGTTAGAATTTGGGCTTGGGTATGGATTTATCCTCTAATTAACTTTACATGTGCACAATCCTGGGTAGCATTATGTTTGACACGTACATTATTTGGAAAGTTCTTTTGTCCTGCAATCATACCCCTCCTCTTTGGGAGGTAGTTCCTGTACTGGCAACAGCAGCCCTCAACCAATGGATTATTCTTAAAATACAAGCTCTTTTTCTAGAAAAGAGATGACCTAATAGAGGTCTTTAAGATTATGAAGGGGTTTGATAGGGTAGAAGTAGAGATGTTTCCGCTTGTGTGGGGGGGGGGGGGGGGGGGGGGAAGTTTCCCAAACTAGGGGTCATAAATATAAGATAGTCACTGATAAAGCCAATAAGGCACTCAGGAGAAAGGAACACAGGGTAAGCAGAAGTAAAGCGCTTCCATTTTTAATTTAAAATTATATTTGAAGTGTGCTCTGTGGTCATATAATCACGAAACATTCCTGATATTTGAACAGCTTTGTTGCTATAATCTTAGTTTATGTTTGAATGTTCAAGGTATGTGAACTACTAACTTAAAAATAAATGGCCCAGGCCAGGAAATTTGTCTGGTCCTGCCAGCAGCCTAAAGTTTAACTATGAAATTTAAGTATCTACTGGGCTATTGGGTAAATATAATAATCTTGTGTAAATTGTGAGATTTTTAAATTACAGACTACATTTGCCAATAATTTGCAACATAATGAATGTAATCAAAAATATAAGACATAGTCACCTGCAGGTCTATCAATCTGAACTTGCAGCCTCATGTGTAATCCATCTCCCGTAATGTACTGGAGGCTGCGGCAGGAGGGAGGAACAATTCTGACCCCTACTGGTAAATCTATGTTCATACACTTCTCAGCAGTCCGAAGATGTATAGATGACAGGCCAAGAGTAACTTGCAATTCTGAGTAATTTTCTGGAAAATTCCTGCTCAAAGAAGCATACAAAGCATTATTTTGTTGATCCATACTCAAAACGGCGTTGAAGCAAATCTGCCTACTGTAACTTAGAGATACAACATCCATAAACAGAAATAGACAGTTTCCTAGAAGTAAAGGGAATTAGGGGTTACGGGGAGTGGGCAGGAAATTGGACATGAATTTAGATTTGAGGTTAGGATCAGATCAGCCATGATCTTATTGAATGGCGGAGCAGGCTCGAGGGGCCGATTGGCCTACTCCCGCTCCTATTTCTTATGTTCTTATGTTCTTATCGTCAAAACACGACTACATCTTTGAATACATTATTCTAATCTTTACATGAGAGATCATCTTGTGAACATCATTTAATATCAGGTGATGACTGTGCAAGATTCAATATCATTATGCCCATTCAATTAGCAGTCAGGCTGTATAATAAGCACCTGGTTCGAGGTGGCTAGATTTTCATTAGCAGTTTCTCTAAATTCTATTATTCACTGTCAAAGATACTATATTATGCATTAGCTAATAAAACTTAAGAGACTGTAGTGCAACATGTTAGTTTATATCATTTGTCCTGAGCCTGTAATGGCAAAAGTAACTCAAGATCAATAAGAATGTATTAGAATAACAAATCAGACCAATTTCAATGAATGCCTAGAAATGGCATGCTTTTTTAATATTTGGAGCATGATAAATACCTGTATCACAGGAATATAAATGTGATAATACTGTGACCTGATATTACTCCTATAAATCTATCTTATGTCTGTTACTATTGTAAAGCACTTATTATGAAAGGCTTTAAATAAACACTTGCCTGGTGAATCATGACTGCCACTGTAATGACAAATATAGGAATGTAGCCATTATAAAAAGAGAATGTAATTGGGTTGATGGGGTATTGAATATTTCCCAATGCCAACACATACATAATCCACTGCATTTACACATGAAAGCTTTGTACTTTCTGCTCTAGACAAACATTTGAGCGCTTTTTTCACTGCAGTTGAGAAAGTTGAGGGAGACCTGACAGTGGTCTTCAAGATTATGATGTGGAGATGCCGGTGATGGACTGGGGTTGACAAATGTAAAGAATCTTACAACACCAGGTTATAATCCAACAATTTTATTTGAAAATCACAAGCTTTCGGAGGCTTTCTCCTTCGTCAGGTGAATGTGGGAATCCTTGAACGTTTCGCATTCATATTCAGAGAACAATGCCTGGTGATTACAGATAATCTTTCCAACTACCCATTGTCAAGGCAATCAAAGTGTTCAGACAGAGAGGTGTTACCTACAGGACCACCGAATATACAAACGGCCAGAACACAAAAGAGAGAGAGGGATAAACATCCGAAAGGAAGAGAAAGACAGAGAATGACCCGTTGTATTAAAAACAGATATCTTTTACTCGCTGGTGGGGTTACGTGTAGTGTGACATGAACCCAAGATCCCGGTTGAGGCCGTCCTCATGGGTGCGGAACTTGGCTATCAATTTCTGCTCGCCGATTTTGCGTTGTCGTGTGTCTTGAAGGCCGCCTTGGAGAACGCTTACCCGAAGATCGGTGGCTGAATGTCCTTGACTGCTGAAGTGTTCCCCGACTGGGAGGGAACCCTGGCGATTGTTGCGCGGTGTCCGTTCATCCGTTGTCGCAGTGTCTGCATGGTCTCGCCAATGTACCATGCTCCGGGGCATCCTTTCCTGCAACGTATGAGGTAGACAACGTTGGCCGAGTCACAGGAGTATGAACCATGTACCTGGTGGGTGGTGTCCTCTCGTGTGATGGTGGTATCTGTGTCGATGATCTGGCATGTCTTGCATGTCTGGCATGGCATATCCTACAAAAACTCAGTACCCACGGACCAGTTGAACCAGGAACACTTCTCACCACGATGGACGTCTCGGCACTCTACACCAGTATCCCCCACAATGACGGCATCGCTGCAACAGCATCAATACTCAACACCAACAACAGCCAATCTCCAGACGCCATCCTACAACTCATCCGCTTCATCCTGGATCACAATGTCTTCACCTTCGATAACCAGTTCTTTACCCAAGCACACGGAACAGCCATGGGGACCAAATTCGCACCCCAATACACCAACATTTTCATGCACAAGTTCGAGCACAACTTCTTCACTGCACAGGACCTCCAACCAACGCTATACACCAGATACATCGACGACATTTTCTTTCTATGGACCCACGGCGAAGAATCACTGAAGAGACTACACGATAACATCAACAAGTTCCATCCCACCATCAAGCTCACCATGGACTACTCCTCAGAATCGGTTTCTTTCTTGGACACACGAATCTCCATCAAAGACCGGCACCTCAGCACCTCACTCTACCGCAAGCCCACGGACAACCTCACGATGCTCCACTTCTCCAGCTTCCACCCTAACCACGTCAAAGAGGCCATCCCCTATGGACAGGCCCTGCGAATACACAGGATCTGCTCAGACGAGGAGGAACGCGATGGACACCGACAGACGCTGAAAGACGCCCTCGTAAGAACGGGATATGACGCTCGACTCGTCGATCGACAGTTCCGACGGGCCACAGCGAAAAATCGCATAGACCTCCTCAGAAGACTAACACGGGACGCAACCAACAGAGTACCCTTCGTCGTCCAGTACTTCCCCGGAGCGGAGAAACTACGCCATGCAGCCTTCAACATGTCATTGATGACGACGAACACCTCGCTAAGGCCATCCCCACACCTCCACTACTCGCCTTCAAACAGCCACCCAACCTCAAACAGACCATCGTTCGCAGCAAATTACCCAGCTTTCAGGAGAACAGCATCCACGACACCACACAACCCTGCCACGGCAACCTCTGCAAGACATGCCAGATCATCGACACAGATATCGCCATCACACGAGAGGACACCACCCACCAGGTACATGGTTCATACTCCTGTGACTCGGCCAACGTTGTCTACCTCATACGTTGCAGGAAAGGATGCCCCGGAGCATGGTACATTGGCGAGACCATGCAGACACTGCGACAACGGATGAACGGACACCGCGCAACAATCGCCAGACAGGAGGGTTCCCTCCCAGTCGGGGAACACTTCAGCAGTCAAGGATATTCAGCCACCGATCTTCGGGTAAGCGTTCTCCAAGGCGGCCTTCGAGACACACGACAACGCAAAATCGTCGAGCAGAAATTGATAGCCAAGTTCCGCACCCATGAGGACGGCCTCAACCGTGATCTTGGGTTCATGTCACACTACACGTAACCCCACCAGCGAGTAAAAGATATCTGTTTTTAATACAACGGGTCATTCTCTGTCTTTCTCTTCCTTTCGGATGTTTATCCCTCTCTCTGTTTTGTGTTCTGGCCGTTTGTATATTCGGTGGTCCTGTAGGTAACACCTCTCTGTCTGAACACTTTGATTGCCTTGACAACGGGCAGTTGGAAAGATTATCTGTAATCACCAGGCATTGTTCTCTGACTATAAATGCGAAACGTTCAAGGATTCCCACATTCACCTGACGAAGGAGAAAGCCTCCGAAAGCTTGTGATTTTCAAATAAAATTGTTGGACGATAACCTGGTGTTGTAAGATTCTTTACATTCAAGATTATGAAGAGTTATGCTAAGGTGACAGATTGTTTTTGCTGATTGATTAGGCAGTAATAAGAAGGCACAAAGTTTAGATAATTACAAAAACAATCAAAGGGGAGTTTAGAAAACATTTCTTTACATGGACGTAGATTAGAATGTAGAATTCTCTACCAGAAACCATTGCTGAAGCAGAGTCCATAAACTCTTTGAAAAGGAAATTTGATAGTTGCTTGAAAAAGAGAATTATGAGGAGTTAGCAAGAGTGTGAGATAGATTAAGTGGCTTAAGTGGAAAAATACGCTGGCCCAGATGGCTTGTTTCTGTGCTGTACCATTCTAAAAACATAGGAACAGGAGTAGACCATTCAGCCCCTCGAGCCTGCTCCGCCATTTGATAAGATCATGGCTGATCTGTGATCTAACTCCATATACCTGCCTTTGGCCCATATCCCTTAATACCTTTGGTTGCCAAAAGCTATCTATCTCAGATTTAAATTTAGCAATTGAGCTGGCATCAATTGCCGTTTGCAGAAGAAAGTTCCAAACTTCTACCACCCTGTGTGTGCAGAAGTGTTTTCTAATCTCACTCCTGAAAGGTCTGGCTCTAATTTTTAGACTGTGCCCCCTACTCCTAAAATCCCCAACCAGCAGAAATAGTTTCTCTCTATCTGTTCCCCTTAACCATCGAAACTCCAGAGAATACAACCCCAATTTGTGTAATCTCTCCTTGTAACTTAATCCTTGAAGTCCAGGTATCATTCTAGTAAACCTACGCTGCACTCCCTCCAAGGCCAATATGTCCTTCCGAAAGTGCGGTGCCCAGAACTGCTCACAGTACTCCAGGTGCAGTCTAACCAGGGTTTTGTATAGCTGCAGCATGACTTCTGCCCTCTTGCACTCTAGTCCTCTAGATATAAAGGCCAGCATTCCATTAGCCTTATTGATTATTTTTTGCACCTGTTCATGACACTTCAATGATCTATGTACCTGAACCCCTAAGTCCCTTTGGACATCCACTGTTTTTAACTTTTTACCATTTTGAAAGCACCCTGTTCTATCCTTTTTTGGTCCAAAGTGGATGACCTCACATTTGTCTACATTGAAATTCCATTTGCCACAGTTTTGTCCATTCACCTAATCTATCAATATCCCTTTGTAATTTTATGTTTTCATCTACACTGCTTACAATGCCACCAATCTTTGTGTCATTGGCAAACTTAGACATGAGACTTTCTATGCCTTCATCTAAGTCGTTAATAAATATTGTGAATAATTGAGGCCCCAAGACAGATCCCTGTGGGACTCCACTAGTCACATCCTGCCAATGTGAGTGCTTACCCATTATCCCTACTCTCTGTCGCCTTTCGCTCAGCCAACTTCCTAACCAAGTCCATACTTTTCCCTCGATTCCATGGGCTTCTATCTTAGCTAACAGTCTCTTATGTGGGACTTTATCAAATGCCTTCTGGAAGTCCATATAAATAACATCCATTGACATTCCCCTGTCCACTACTTTAGTCACCTCTTCAAAAAATTCAATCAGGTTTGTCAGGCACAACCTACCTTTCACAAATCCATACTGGCTCTCTCTGATTAACTGAAAATTCTCAAGGTGTTCAGTCACACTATCCTTAATTATAGACTCCAGCATTTTCCCCACAACAGATGTTAGGCTAATTGGTCTATAATTCCCTGGTTTCCCTCTCTCTCCTTTCTTAAAAAGCGGAGTGACATGTGCAATTTTTCAATCTAGAGGGACGGTTCCTGAATCTGGAGAACTTTGAAAGATTATAGTTAGGGCATCTGCAATGTGCTCACCTACTTCCTTTAAAACGCTGGGATGGAAACCATCTGGTCCTGGGGATTTGTCACTCTTTAGTGCTATTATTTTCTTCATTACTGTTGCTTTACTTATATTAATTTTATTGAGACCCTGTCCCCGATTCAATATTAGTTTTCTTGGGATTTCCGGCATGCTGTCCTCTTTTTCTACTCTAAATACTGACGCAAAGTAATTATTCAACATGTCCGCCATTTCCCCACTGTCAATGACAATATCCCCACTTTCAGTTTTTAAGGGGCTCCTGACTGCTCCTGACCAGATCTCTGTTCAGACTCTGTGCGGACCCGTGTCTTATATTTTGCATATAGGAAGTGCAGGCTGCCTTTTCATGATGCGAGCCACTCATGTGATTTCGGGGGCCCCCTGCTGGTCAGCAGCCACTCAACAGCGCAGCTGGGCCTGCTGCCTGCATTTCTAAATTATCGAATTTAACCCCTAATGTAACTATAAAAGTTCTTTGGGTTGGTTTTGATATTCCTTGCAAGTTTCTTTTCATACTCTCTTTTTGTAGCTCTTACTATCTGTTTTGTGACCCTTTGTTGATCTTTGTATCTTTCCCATTCGCCAGGATCTGTGCCATTTTTTGCCTTTTTGTACCCCCTTTCCTTATGTCTTATACTGTCCCTTACCTCTTTAGTTGTCCATGGCTGTTTTTTTTTGGCAAGTAGAGTTCTTGCCCCTCAGGGGTATAAATTGGTTCTGTATCACGTTAAATGTTTCTTTAATCATTTCCCACTGATCATCAGTCGTTTTACTCATTAACAGATTTGCCCAGTTTACTGTGGACAGTCTCTGTCGCATCCCATTGAAGTTGGCCTTACCCAAGTCTAGAATCATATCAGTTAATTCACTTTTTTCCCTTTCAAACACTACCTTGAACTCGATCATGTTATGATCGCTACTGGATAGATGTTCACGCACAGTTAAGCTGTTAATTAAATCTGGTTCATTACTTATTACTAAATCTAGTATGGCTTGCCGCCTTGTTGCCTCCAGGACATACTGCTGTAGGAAACTATCCCAGACACACTCAAGAAATTCACTACCTTTCTGACAGTTGCTTGTCTGCTTTCCCCAATCTATGTGAAGGTTAAAGTCCCCCATTAAGACCACTATGCCTTTCTTACACGCTTATCTAATCTCTGCATTTACCCAATCTAGCACTTCAGAGTTGCTGCCAGGGGTCCTATACACAACTCCCACTATAGTCTTAGATCCTTTCCTATTTCTCAATTCAACCCATAAAGTCTCGTTATATCCTCCTTTATCATTGAAGTGATTTCATCTCTTATCATTAAGGCTACTCCTCCCCCTCTTCCATTTTCCCTATCTCTCCTGTAAACCTTATAACCTGGTATATTTAGGTCCCAATCCTGACCATCCTGCAGCCATGTCTCAGTAATAACCATCATGTCATACCCTCCAATTTGAATTTGTGCCTGTAGTTCATTTAATTTATTCCTTATACTCCTTGCGTTTGTATATAGAACTCTTAGTTGGGCCACGCACCCTAGCCTGTCCTTCAGCTTTGATGCTGGATTAATCGCTTTACACCTTCTAGTTTTCACTTTATCTGTAGTGTCTGAAGCACACTCTCTTTCTGCTGCTCTACGCTTTTCCCTTTCACTTGTTCTTGAACAACTATTTGTATTGTAAATTTCCCCTGGGTCCTCCCCTCTCTTGCTGCTTTCAACTTTACTCTCTTCTGACTCCCGGCTCAGGTTCCCATCCCCCTGCCACTCTCGTTTAAACCCTCCCCAACAGCAGTAGCAAACCCCCCTGCACGGATATTAGTCTTGGATCTGTTGAGGTGCAACCCCTCCGGCTTGTACAGGTCCCACCTTCCCCAGAATCGGTCCCAATTCCTCAGGAATCTAAATCCCTCCCTCCTGCACCCAACCCTCCAGCCACACATTCATCTGGTCTATTCTCCTATTCCAATACTCACTAGCACGTGGCACTGGGAGTAATCCTGAGATTACTACCCTTGAGGTCCTGCTTTTTAAACTTATTTCTTAACTCCTTATATTCTGCTTGCAGGACCTCATCCCTCTTTTTAACCTATGTTATTGGTACCGATATGTACCACGACCTCTGGCTGTTCACTCTCCCCCTTCAGAATGTCCTGCAGCCGCTCAGTGACATCCTTGACCCTGGCACCAGGGAGGCAACATACCATCCTGGAGTCACGTTTGCGGCCGCAGAAACTCCTGTCTGCTCCCCTAACTATAGAATCCCCTCTCACAATTGCTCTCGCGACCTTTCTCCTCCCCCGTTGTATAGCTGAGCCACCCATGGTGCTCTGGTCTTGGCTCTGGCTGCACTCCCCAGAACGGAATACTGGCTGGAGAGTGAGATGCCCTCAGGGGACTCCTGCACTACCTGCCTGGTCCTCCTTGTCTGTCTGGCAAGAGAAAGGCAAAGTAATATTTTAGATTCAACTTTTTTTTTTGCTCCAAACTTTACCCCAGGTCTAATCATTCTGCAACTTTGATTTGTTTTTTGGTACAAAAATCACAAAGAAAAGTACAAAGAGGGTTATTCTGCGCATTTGGCTCAACCGCCCTGAAAATCTTTGGTCCCACCATCTCAACATCCAACTATCAATCATCCTGAATGATCCACTACACCACCCAGGAGACCATGTTGTATAGAGATGACGTCGTAAATATGTTGCTTCAATTTGAACAGCAGCTGGTGACATTTCCTCAAGATCATTTTTCCTGTTTATATTGTCACAGATCAGAACCTTCAGACATGTTCCCTACTCAAGATATTTGAGGTAAAATAGACGTATGAATTCAACAACCTATCTTGTTTCCAGGATTTTCAAACAGCAGACAGATTTGTGGACAGCTGTAAGATAGTTTATGCGATATAAAGAGTATTAAAGCCACGGAAACAAATTCCAACAATAACTTGCATCTATATAGCGGCTTTATCATTGAAAAACATCTAATGGTACTTCACAGGAACAGGAGTAAGCATTCAGCCCCTCGAGCCTGTTCCGCCATTCAATTAGATCATGGCTGATCTGTTTCTTAACTCCATCTACCCGCCTTGGTTCCGTGACCCTTAATACCCTTGCCTAACAAAAATCTATCACTCTCAGTTTTGAAATTTTCAATTGACCCCCAGCCTCAACAGCTTTTTGAGGAGAGAGTTCCAGATTTCCACTGCCCTTTGTGTGAAGAAGTGTTTCCTGACATCACCGCTGAACGGCCTGGCTCTAATTTTAAGGTTATGCCCCCTTATTCTGGACTCCTTCATCAGAGGACATAGTTTATCCTCAATTAGATCACCCCTTAATTTTCTATACTCAAGAGAATACAAGCCTAGTCACAGAGCAATAATCAGAATAATGGATGCTCAACCAAGGAAGGAGATTTAGAAGCTTGGTGAAAGAGGTGGATTTTGAGGGTCTTAAAGGAAAACGGAGAGGTGGAGATGCGGAGGAGTTTAGGGAGGGAATTCCAGAGCACGGTCGCCAATGGTGAGCTGAAGGGGAGGGATGCACAAGAGGCCAGAGTCAGAGGAACAGATAGTTCAGAAGAGAGGGTGCAGTATGGCTGGAGGAGGTTACAGAGATAGGGAAGGGTAAGGCCATGGAAGGATTTGAACACAAGGACGAGAATTGTAATTTTGAGGTGCTAGGGAACCAGGAACCAATGTAAGTCAGCCAGGACAATGCAGGACAGGTTACAGACTGCAGATCTTTGGATGAGCTGAAATTTATGGGACGTAGAGGATGAGGCACTGGCCAGGAGAACATTGGAAAATTCGAGCCTGGAGGTGACAAAAGGCATGGTGAATGGTTTCAGCATTAAAGAGGCAGCTGTAGGCATTCTTTGTGATGGAGAGGATATGGGGGTCAGAAGCTCAACTTGGGGTCAAACAGGAAGCTGAGGTTACAAATAGTCTGGTAGAATCGGTGGCTAGAGCCAAAGATGATAGCTTTGGTCGTTCCAACATTAACTGGAGGAAATTGCAGCTTAAAAGCATTGGAGGGTTTGAGAATGGTGTTGGAGAGGCAGAGAATACCCAGTTTACCTTCATTACTAGCTCTTCTTCACTTTCAAAAGGAACTGAGTGTTTATCACTATTTTCATAGTGTATTATTGATATTTGGCATGTTAGGTTTCTTTTTTTTCTAACTGTAATGGGATCTTGATAAATTGGGCCAGTGGGCCGATGAATGGCAGATGGAGTTTAATTTAGATAAATGTGAGGTGATGCATTTTGGTAGATCGAATCGGGCCAGGACCTACTCCGTTAATGGTAGGGCGTTGGGGAGAATTATAGAACAAAGAGATCTAGGAGTACAGGTTCATAGCTCCTTGAAAGTGGAGTCACAGGTGGATAGGGTGGTGAAGAAGGCATTCGGCATGCTTGGTTTCATTGGTCAGAACATTGAATGCAGGAGTTGGGATGTCTTGTTGAAGTTGTACAGGGCATTGGTGAGGCCACACTTGGAGTACTGTGTACAGTTCTGGTCACCCTATTATAGAAAGGATATTATTAAACTAGAAAGAGTGCAGAAAAGATTTACTAGGATGCTACCGGGACTTGATGGTTTGACTTATAGGGAGAGGTTAGACAGACTGAGACTTTTTTCCCTGGAGAGTAGGAGGTTGAGGGGTGATCTTATAGAAGTCTATAAAATAATGAGGGGCATAGATAAGGTCGATAGTCAAAATCTTTTCCCAAAGGTAGGGGAGTCTATAACGAGGGGGCATAGATTTAAGGTGAGCGGGGAGAGATACAAAAGGGTCCAGAGGGGCAATTTTTTCACTCAAAGGGTGGTGAGTGTCTGGAACGAGCTGCCAGAGGCAGTAGTAGAGGCGGGTACAATTTTGTCTTTTAAAAAGCATTTGGACAGTTACATGGGTAAGCTGGGTATAGAGGGATATGGGCCAAGTGCAGGAAATTGGGACTAGCTTAGTGGTATAAACTGGGCGACATGGACATGTTGGGCCGAAGGGCCTGTTTCCATGTTGTAACTTCTATGATTCTATGTTGTAGCTAATCTATTAACATTGGTAAATCATGAATGATAAGTGTGCATTTAGTCTTGGTTTTAATGTACCAAAGAACAGTTTGCTTTGAGACAGTGCTGAAACTATCCATGGTGTGACAACACCAAGATAAAGTACATAGCTATACTCCTTATTGCCATTAAAGTGTGTGCTTTTGATTGGGGGCAGGTAGAAGAACATGCATAAAAGAAAGTGGCTAAACTAGTCTGATACATGATCCATTTCTGGTGTTTTCAATCCAGAAAGAACAAACTTGCATTCATATGACATCTTTCACATCCTCGGGATGTCCCAAATGTTTCAAGCCACTGAATTACTTTTAAAGTGTAGTAATCAATTTGTACATACCAAGGTCACACTATCAGCAAGTGAAATAAATAATCAATTTATCTGTTTTTGTAATATGGGTTGAGCGACTAATATTGACCAGGACACTGGGAGAACAAGGTACTCTTCTTCAAATTGTGCCACGAGATCTTTTGCATCCACCTGAGCCAGCAGACAGGGTCTGGATTTAACAGCTTATCCCAAAAGATGGCACCTCCAACAATGGCAACACTGCCTGTGGGTTCAAACCCCACTATATACTTGAACAGAAATCTCAGCCAACACTTTAGCCCTGTCCTAAGGGAGCGTTAAATTGTCAACGTGCATCTGGTTAAATTTTCTCCTATGCAGCTTATCGACTAAAAAGCAATACATTGAATTTTCACTGTTAAGTGCTACTCGACAGGAAATCCCAATTCCTCCATTGAAAACGCCAGTATAAGTTATGGTCAAGATCTGAATAAATGTAAGAATCTATTTTTCAAAAGGTATATAAAGCTGCTTTACTACAACTGCAATGTATCTAATGAATTGTAAACAATTTTACAACACCAAGTTATAGTCCAGCAAGTTATAGTCCAGCAATTTTATTTTAAATCTCCGAAAGCTTGTGAATTTAAAATAAAATTGCTGGACTATAACTTGGTGTTGTAAAATTGTTTACAATTGTCAACCCCAGTCCATCACCGGCATCTCCACATCGTATCTAATGAAGGCCTGGTTCACAAACGTACTTGTAGATGTGTTTACCGATTTAGTGAAATTTCAATCCAAAAGCAAGTTTCCAAACGTACCCCACCAGTTAATATATTCATTAAAGAAAAAAGTTACCCAAATACTAAGTGCCCGCTTTGCGTGCTGTTTCTGATCTCTAAGAAAACCCGAGGATGCGTTAGCGTTGTCTCCATTGCCCTCTTGAGTCCTGGGTGCCAATGTGAATCTGAGGAACTCCTGAATGAAATGTGACAAAGTAACATCCAAGCCGCGCGCTGCTCCCTCCTCCGAACTTCGGCCCAGGATCGCGCGCTGCTCCCTCCTCCGAACTTCGGCCCAGGATCGCGCGCTGCTCCCTCCTCCGAACTTCGGCCCAGGATCGCGCGCTGCTCCCTCCTCCGAACTCCGGCCCAGGATCGCGCACGCGCTGCTCCCTCCTCCGAACTCCGGCCCAGGATCGCGCACGCGCTGCTCCCTCCTCCGAACTTCGGCCCAGGATCGCGCGCTGCTCCCTCCTCCGAACTCCGGCCCAGGATCGCGCGCTGCTCCCTCCTCCGAACTCCGGCCCAGGATCGCGCACGCGCCGCCGCACGTTCCAATCCGCAGCCCCGTGGAGCCGCACTCAGAGAAACACCAGAATACTGACAGCAAAAATATACAGCGCCGCCTGCGGCCCGGGAAGCAGCACGGCTTGTGAATCCCATCGACAAGTGCTACTTCTGCTAACGTACTTCGAAGGGAATAACAACATACGAACTAAGAGCTGAAGTAGAAAGAGAAAAAATGTCCAAAAAAAAATGTCCCAATCAGCCTGAGGCAAAAAAGAGCAGGAGTAGGCCATTTGGCCCCTCAAGCCTGCTCTGTCATTTAATAAGATCATGCTGATCTGATTCTGACCTCAACCCTACTTTCCCGTCTACCTACTATAACCTTTGACTCCCTTGTTAATCAGGAATCTATCCGACTCAGCCTTAAAAATATTCAATGACCCTGTCTCCACCGCTCTCTGGGGAAGGGAGTTGCACAGACTCACGACCTGAGAGAAAATTTCTCCTCATCTCCGTTTTAAATGTAAGGAATCTTACAACACCAGGTTATAGTCCAACAGTTTTTGAAAATCATAAGCTTTCGGAGCTTACCTCCTTCCTCCTTATTTTCAAACTGTGGCCCCTAGTTCTAGTCTCTCCCACAGCATCTGCCCCTTCTTGTCCCCTTATTTGTTTCGATAAGATTACCTCTCGTTCTTCTGAACTCCAGTGTATACAGGCCCCACTTGTCCAACCTTTCCTCATAGGATAACCCCCTCATCCCAAGAATCAGTCCAGTGAACCTTCTCTGAACCGCCTCTAAAGCAATTATGTCCCTTCTTAAATAAAGGGATCAAAACTGCACACAGTATCCTAGATGTGGTCTCACCAATGCCCTGTACAACTGTAGCAAAACACCTCTACTTTTATATTCCATTCCCCTTGCAATAAATGACAACATTCCATTTGCCTTCCTAATCACTTGCTGTGCCTACATACTAACTTTTTGTGATTCATGTACTAGGACACCCAGATCCCTCTGAAACTCAGAGTTCTGCAATCTCTCTCCATTTAAATAATATACTGCTTTTCTATTCCTCCTGCCAAAGTGGACAAGTTCACATTTTCCCACATTATACTCCATCTGCCAAATTTTTGCCTACTCACTTTATCTATATCCCTTTGCAGACTCCTTATGTTCTCTTCACAACTTACTTTCCTATCTACCTTTGTGTCATCCGCAAATTTAGCAATCATACATTTGGTCCCTTCATCCAATTCATTGATATAGATTGTAAATAGTTGAGGCCTAAGCACTTATCCCTATGGCACATCACTCGTTTCATCTTGCCAACCTGAAAATGACCCATTTATGCCTATTCTCTGTTTCCTGTTAGCTAACCAATCCTTTATCCATGCTAATATGTTACCCCCGACCATGAGATCTTATTTTGTGTAGTAGCCTTTGATGAGACACCTTGTCAAAAGCCTTCTGGAAATCCAAGTACACCACATCCACGGGATCCCCTTTATCCACGTTGCTTGTTACTTCCTCAAAGAACTCTAATAAATTAGTCAAACACGATTTTCCTTTCACAAAGCCGTGTTGACTCTGCCTGATTGCATTAGATTTTCTAAATGCCCTGCTATAACCTCCTTAATAGTATATTCTAGCATTTTCCCTATGACAGATGTTATGCTAACTGGCCTGTAGCTTCCTGCTTTCTGTCTCCCTCCTTTCTTGAATAGAGGAGTTACATTCGCTATTTTCCAATCTGATGGGACCCTTCCAGAATCTAGGGAATTTTGGAAAATTAATACCAATGCATCTTCCATCTCTGCAGCCACTTCTTTTAAGACCCTAGGATGAAGTCCGTCAGGACCTGGGGACTTGTCAGCTTTTAGTTCTAATATTTTTTTCAAAACCCTTTCCCTGGTGATTGTAAATGTTTTAAGTTCCTCCCTCCCTTTCACCTCTTGATTCAGAATTTTTGTAAGATTGGATGTCACAGGAATTCAAAATCCTTCCTCCGCCCCTACTTAATATAGAGGTTGTACTAATTCCTGAATTTTACAAATAGCCTGGTATTGTCTTACTGAAACCCACCCTAATACAAAATGTCATACTCAGACACTGAAACGAAGTTGTAGTCCTGATTTCGGCCAGCGTTAATGGATAATGCTATAGATATGTGCCCAAATATACACTGACTATACCCTCAAATGGAACATATGTATCAGCCAGGAGTAACAGTAACTCTGACGGTGCTCTGGAAGTGTGTATAGATGATAGTCAGCTTTTCAACCCATGTGTCAGCTTGTCTACTTTTCAAAAGAAAAATCAGCCTTTTGCAGTGGGGTTGCAGGATGCCAATAGAAGCGTTCAGATAGGGTTGCCAAAAGTCATTGAGAATCAAATGCAGAAATCCACTGATGAGATGTTAGGAATGTAACCATAATTTTTGATTTTAGGATATTTTAAGTGTCTATATTTCCCATTTGGTTAACAGTTGAAAGAGTTATGCTTTCTAAGACCCTTCGTTAACTGTAACATATGAACAGAAGAAATAGGAGCAGGAGTAGGCCATACAGACCCTCGAGCCTGCTCCACCATTCAATAAGGTCATGGCTGATCTTCAACCTCAACTCCACTTTCCCGCCCTATCCCCATATTGCTTGATTCCCTTAGCGTCCAAAAATCTATCGATCTCAGTCTTGAATATACTCAACGACTGAGCATCCACAGCCCTCTGGGGCAGAGAATTCCAAAGATCCACAACCCTCTGAGTGAAGAAATGTTTCCTCATCTAGGTTCTAAATGGCCGACCCCTTATCTTGAGACTATGACCCCTGGTCCTAGACTCTGCAGCCAGGGGAAACAGTCTCTCAGCATCTACCCTGTCAAGCCCTGTAACAAAACCAATATTGTTTATCCCTTAACATCCATACCCAAGAAGAACAATTGCATGGGGGTGGGAAATACTTTCATTACAAAGTATTCCCCTATTTATATAATAATATGAAAAAAAATCTCCTACATGGAAGGAGCGATTCTCATCTGCATCACTGGTTTTGCTGTTCCACCATTTTTCAATTTATCTTTGCTCCAAAGAGCCACTCCCAGCACTGACTTAGGTAAGGAGCATATCAGGGAGTAGCTCCACGGGGAGTTCTGGATATTAGATACTGGAACCAAATGGATGCCAATTGGGATGCACCCAAGTCAGAAAAAAGACCTGAAAAGCTTGTATTTATATAGAATTTTACCACACCTCTAATAAACATTTCATATATAATTAATTGTTTTGAACTGTAGTAACTGTTGTTAAGTAGCCAAACACAGCAGCCATTTTGCACACAGCATAATCCCATACACTGCAATGAGGTGAATAACAAGTTAAACTGTCTTTTTGGAGTTAATTGAGGGAGTGATGTTGATACTAAATACTGAATACTACTACTGCATGTCCAGTTGCAAGTACATCCGGGGATTAACCCCATAAGAAACCCAGAAATCAGCATCTTGGACTGACCTGGATACCAATCTGAGGGGGCCCAACTTGGAGAAACTTAATACTGATTGTTACGCAAGACTGTTGTGGATGCTGATGCTGACTTTTATGGAGCTTAACCTGACAAATTGTAACTGGCATCAGTGAAGCAATTCAATGCTACAATGGGAGCTCCAAAGTGAGGATCAATAATGAAATAAGGATTATTAGGTGCAAGATTTTCCTTTTACTATTTTTTTTGTATGATGTGGATGTGGGAGCAGTTTATATTAAAATTACTCCTCATATTGTCTTTTTTAAATAAGCAATAAGCTGTAATATCAACACACTACAGTCATGATGAATCTGTAGCAGGGAAAATTTTCAAGAATATTATACAGGATGCTAAATAATACAACCTCCACGTGGAGTAATTTATAGAATTTGAAGCAGGAGTTCATGCCTTACTAACCTACTGAACTTCCTGCAGGAGTAACTAAACTAGTATATGAGAAAGTTTTAGTTGATATCATTTACTCAGATGGCATTTGGTAAACATGTGAAACATTCAAAAGTTACGATTCATGGAATTAATGGTAAATTATTCATCTGGATTGAAAACTAGCCTAGCAACAAGATGCAAAAGGTGATGAGAAATGGACAAAGCCATATCTGGAAGGCAGTGACAAGTGGATTCCTGCAGGATTTGGCTCTCTTACTGTACATACACAGATTGTCAGAAACCTCATAGAAACGGCCCAAACAACCATTTACACCATTTCTCCATGGTTTCCGCCAAACTTATAGTGGGATATCAGGAGAACCCCTGTGGAAATTACTGGCAACTATTCATAAATAATTTGGAGAAGATGCTTCTTGTAGTAATAATAATATTATAAAATGTGCTCATAACAACAAGCTATATGGCCTGTGAAAAAGGATAGGCAATCGTGAGATCTGGACCAACAAAATAAGCTAAAGATTAGCAGATGGATTTTAATAAAGACATGTAAGGTATATTGGGACAGAAAACAGCAACATTTGTGTACAATGAAGGGGAATACACCAATGTACTCAGTTTTTATCAAGATTAATATGTTATTTTAAAAAATTGAGAATCCCTTCACGCAGTAATCCAACTATCATATTATTGAGATGTGGGAAGGAAGGCAGGGAGTTTGATCTTAATTGACCATGAACTATGTTTAGGACCTTGAAATTTTTATCTTAATCAGAATTTGATCTGGTAGAATTAACTTTGATTTCGATATTTCACAATGCAGTCAATAAAAATTGTTTTCCACTTTAATTAAATTTTGTCCTAAATAAGGGATTGATCTGATCAGAGTTGTATCGACATGGGTTCAACTGTACTAGTTATTTGACTATATGTAAGCAGAGGGCAGCACCGTATAAGGAACCTGAAATGAAGGTTATCTTTTACAGTTACATAGGACAGGGTAAGTATTGTGAAGTAAGAAAGAACACTTCGGGGCATTCATTAAATCAACAGAGAAAACTTTACTTAGGAAATTTGATGCAAATTCATATCCTGTTTTGTGTATAAACAATGGATTAGGAGTTCACAGCAGCTTCCGATACATCAGCTGCAGGACTTTATTCAGTAACACTCTCAACTATTCTAATTAAGTACAAGAGGTCTGCAAGCAATTGCCAAAAATTGATTATGTAATAACCTGAGACACATTTAGCAATCGTTTATAACCAGCCAAATCTCCATATTTCAAAAATAATCATTGAGACTAGTTTTGATAGCGTTATTATCAGCAACCAAGCCACGTAACCATAAGAGAAAAAAATGACAGGCTCAATTTTCATTGTGTACTAACTAGTTCAACTGATTCTACATTTAATTTCTAAATATGAGGTGTGAGTTCCTGTTTGCCTGTCACTGAAATTCACTTGCTTCAGTTGATTGGATTTTTGAGGTTTTTTTTCAACTCTCTTTAACGTTCCTTCCCTCCTCTCCTGAAGCATTGCTTGGGTTCAGTTCCACTATATTTCATCCAAATAGCCATTCTTCATATGCAAGCTTAGACAATGACCGTCAACAGACTGCTCTACAATGGGGGCATCACAGCAGAGTCCAGTACTTTCTTCAGCAGACATCACATGCACAGACTTTTCAGCAGGAGCCATTGGATTGTGATCAGCTTTAGGAATCCTGACTGATTTTTCCCTTCATTGTAGGAGCTTTGAGGCCAACTGTAGCACTCCTTGACTGAGATCAGCTGAGTTCTACATCATCAGGGGTTTATGTTAGTTCTTAGCTGAGTGCTGGATGGAGTACCAGGCAATACAGATATATTCCACCATTAGGAATGCAGAAAGTTGATATCCAGGACTGTTTGAATCATGCCCTATGTCAGACAATTACAGAGCTACATGGAGGTGTATGTGCTACAATGTGTCCTACACTCCAACTGAAAAAGATAGAGCAGAAAGGAGAACATTTTTCAGAACAAGGCCACTGCTAAAGTGATTATTAGTGTCTAAAATGGAGGGCTCTTATGAAAGAGTTTATTTGCTTAAAGTGTGGTTGAGCAGGCCTGGCATGATGATACGTCACAGCTCCCTATAAGCCAAGTTTCCAATCTCAACCAATGTCACCCTGGGGAAGTAATAAAAAGAGATCTGGAGCTTCCCCACTGGGAGGAAGTGGAAATCAGCCCAGGTCACCCTTACGCATGTCGTACAGAATCACAATGGCAGAGGCCTTGGACAGAAGGTCTACTCGCAATTTTGACTGGGGTAAGGTGCACTGATCAGACCTAGAGGAACCTTATAGAGGAGAAATGGGAGAGAATTAAACAAAATACTACATTCAACAAAACAAATTCCAACTGAGTGAATCAATCTAATTTAAAAATGTGTTTTCTTTCATTTCTGCAACTCCTTTTGAAACATTAACAAGTATATTTTCACTTAAAGAATGTAACTTCACAGTATCAAATTTCATCAAGAGTATTGTGGAGCGTTTCAGTGCCACGGAATGCAAGTAATCAAATTCATATCTGTGACTCCCTGCCTGGTGAGCTTCCAATCTCAACTATGCTGCCGTGAGCAGGTGATAAGCAGAGGCCAGGCATTCCCCACAGGAAGGCAGACCCAAAATTGTAACAATTACGTTATTGAATGCACGGATAATGGCATTTATATCAACTGTTTGCCTGAGCTGGGAAGATCAATAATGGATTAAAAAAGTACTGGAAGAAGGATAGCAATTGACGAATGTTTCTAACTTTTGCAGAAATTTTGAAAATTTACAAAATCCTCTACGAAAAGTGGTTTCCACTCCACTAGGACCGTAAATCTTCCTGTTGCAGCTGAACCTAGCAATTGACTGTACATGTGGAGGGTAAATGCCAGCTGGTTGGGTAGAAAAACCTGTTTCCATTATAACTTCTATGTTTGTACTTCTATGTATTTAACCATTTCCATATTAGCGGTGCCAAATGTTTCTCAGGACCTGTGCCACGCAATTTATCAGACTAAAAAAGTCAAGTTGCTTTCTGTGAGACAATAATTAAAGAGATGCTACTTTTCTCCTTTTTTTGAGGGGCTGGATTTGGGTTATTTGTGATTTTTCGTGATGAGAAACAAATATGTTGCTGTTCACCAATCTAACATTTGTGCAGTGTTTTAAAAGTGTAATCTACTTTTGGCAGTACCTATTAATGATCATACTGTTATATTGAAAAGGCAGTAGCTGACTTGCTGTTCACTGCCAAGCTCGGTACAGCCATTGTTACTGTCAGTGTTTCTTCTAAATAACTATTCATTCACCCTCCATCATCCCCAGTGGGATCAGCAATGATCCTTTTAAAAAATGTTGTGTCTTTATGTGTACAACAAAGAATGGATGAGTTTCTGTTATTCATAGAATTACATAAAATTTACAGTACAGAAGCAGGCCATTCAGCCCAACTGGTCTGTGGCCAGTGTTTATGCTCCACATAAGCCTCCTCGCACCCTACTTCATCTAATCCTTTCAGCATATCCTTCTATTCCTTTCTCCCTCATGTACTTATCTAGGTTCCCCTTAAATGCATCTATGTTATTCGCCTCAACTACTCCATGTGGTAGCAAATTCCACATTTTCTGGGTAAAGAAGTTCACTTATCTGTCAGTAAACATCCCATTTTACTTCATAAAATTTAAGCACCCAAATTCCACAGCATGTGTGCACAGTCTGTTAGAGCACCAATGCAGGAAGTACCAGGCAGTGGGAGTCAGGTTTGATTCCTTACCATTCTGCTAAGTTCCTGATCTCAGTCATACTGTTTTGGGAGGCAAGGGATATCCTCGCAGAAAGGAAGGGGAAAAACTAGATAGAGAGTCCCCATCAGGGCACTGTTACATGCCTTCTGGGAAATGGTTATGAATGGTATTAGCAGTAGGCTGAAAAGGAGCCTCTGACATAGGAATTGCATGGCCTGGAAGGATCAATAAATGAAGGAAGAAATTAGGAAAAATTATTGTACGTGCTTCAGAGGAAGGTAAGTGTTATATTTTTGGGTCTTTTCTTACCTTATTTTACCCTAGATTATTTTGTCTCCCATTTCTTAGGTCATTCTCATGAATGAGTCCCAACTCCCCATACCTTCAAGGGTATTTATCCTTGCCTGGAAAGCTAGATAAGCAGCTCAGGAAACAAAGAATAAACCCTGTCTGATAAATGCTTTTTGCTATTGGACGTATCTTATGCCTCCGTAAGTTCTCACTCCACTGTTTGACAGAAATGAAGTATCACACTAGACCTCATTTTAAGTTTAAAATATCAAGTGAATTTATTTTACAAAAGAGGAAAAAGAACATAATTTTATTTTATATCTAAAACAGACATCCTTCCAGTTAACTCTTCGAATGGATAAAAATAATCAAAAGATCACAACTCTCAGAACTAAGGTACAGCTTTGCAAATAACTTTGAAGTAATTGTGTTTCTTTTCCTACAACTTCTAATCACTGTGGGAGCCTAATTCATCTAAACTGTTTTTTAAAAATTCAAACAGATTCTTTTTCTAACTGCCAACAGTTTCAAACTGATCAGTTCCTCCTCTGAGATTTTCAAGCAGCCCCTGATTTCAACCAAACAGTTCCTTTTCATATTCTAGAAAAGAGTTATCGGGATTTCTGGTTTTTTAATGCCTCACTATTCAGTTTTTAAAAAGAAATGCCAGTCATGTACAAACTGAACCAATCACACAGCATTGTTTAAGATTAAATTATTTCCCTCTCTAGGTTGTAACTGACTAAACTTGCAATGTTGCACCAGAATAAGCTTAGTACAGTGATCTTAACTGCAATTGGTTTTTAAAATGCTTATGTACTGTGTTAAAGGAATAGTCACTAAATCAAAACTAGACAAAAAGCCTTGGGCTCAATTTTAAAAGTAAAAAACGGGTGGGTTAAGAACATAAGAACATAAGAACTAGGAGCAGGAGTAGGCCAATCGGCCCTTCGAGCCTGCTCCGCCATTCAATAAGATCATGGCTGATCTGATCCTAACCTCAAATCTAAATTCATGTCCAATTTCCTGCCCGCTCCCCGTAACCCCTAATTCCCTTTACTTCTATTTCTATTTTAAATTTATTCAATGATGTAGTTTCCACAGCTTCCTGGGGCAGCAAATTCCACAGACCTACTACCCTCTGAGTGAAGAAGTTTCTCCTCATCTCAGTTTTGAAGGAGCAGCCCCTTATTCTAAGATTATGCCCCCTAGTTCTAGTTTCACCCATCCTTGGGAACATCCTCACTGCATCCATCCGATCAAGCCCCTTCACAATCTTATATGTTTCAATAAGATCGTCTCTCATTCTTCTGAACTCCAATGAGTAGAGTCCCAATCTACTCAACCTCTCCTCATATGTCCGCCCCCTCATCCCCGGGATTAACCGAGTGAACCTTCTTTGTACTGCCTCGAGAGCAAGTATGTCTTTTCTTAAGTATGGACACCAAAACTGTATGCAGTATTCCAGGTGCGGTCTTACCAATACCTTATATAACTGCAGCAATACCTCCCTGTTTTTATATTCTATCCCCCTAGCAATAAACGCCAACATTCCGTTGGCCTTCTTGATCACCTGCTGCACCTGCATACTAACTTTTTGATTTTCTTGCACTAGGACCCCCAGATCCCTTTGTACTGCAGTACTTTCCAGTTTCTCGCCATTAAGATAATAACTTGCTCTCTGATTTTTCCTGCCAAAGTGCATAACCTCACATTTTCCAATATTGTATTGCATCTGCCAAATCTCCGCCCACTCACCCAGCCTGTCTATATCCCCTTGTAGGTTTTTTATGTCCTCCTCACTCTCTACTTTCCCTCCCATATTTGGGGGCGGGGTGCATTGAAAATTGCCACCATTTCAGACTCACCCCCGACCTGCCTATTTCCGGTTTTCACAGGGGCGGGACGAGGGGAGGGTGACCAACCCGCTCCCAGGAGGCGGGTGAGGGAGGCTTCCGGCCTCCATTTTTCACTAATTCTCGATTTCAACCCCGGGGGGGGGTCAGGATTCCCGGGCCTTCTGTTTTACGCCTCATGAAAGGAGGCGAGAAGGCCCGAGACTAACAGGAAAGTGCCTAAAATGGCACAGCTTGTGGGCCAAAGGAGCAGGAGTACATAACACAGGCCCAACAAGCCTACCTGCTCCTTTCCCCCACCCCCGATCACAGATTCCCCCCTCAATCGTGGCCTCTGACCCCCGATCGCAGACCCCCGACCCAGCCCCGATCCTCCGACCCCGATTCTCCAACCCCAACCTGACCCCCCAACCCGGCCCCGATCCACCGACCCCGACCCCGATCCTCAGACCCCGATCCCGATCCCCCTACCCTGATCCTCCCCCTCAATGATTGCGGACCCCCACGATGACCCCCGATCCCGCCCCCTGTGACTGACCCCCGATCCCACCCCCCATGACTTGCGACCCCCGTGCCCACCTATGCCCACCCGTGTCCCTTGCCCACCCATGCCCCTTGCCCACCCTTGCCCCCCCATGCCCCCCCAAGTCCCCCCCGCCATGCATACAAACTAAGAATACCTGCAGACTTACCTGAAGACGTCCTCTCCCTGAGACCAGCCTGTCAATCAGGCCGGTCAGTCGGACGGGAAACTGACAAAAAAAATAAAAGACGTCCTATGTCAAAATCAGAAGAACGTCCGGGGAATCCGCACTAATGGACACCCCCGCCCCCTTCCTGGCTCGGTTTTAAAATTGAGACCCTTATTTTTGTCATGTTAATATATACTCAAAAAATTTCCAGTTTCTCAAATACACGTGTTGAATTTCATATACAATAGCACTGGGAAAATAAATTCCTAGAAATCGTTAAATAAAGTGAATTTGCTTCAAACTTTAGAATATTTCCACTTTAAAATGTAACCAGCCAAATTTTTGTCCTTGTTGAAAAATTCCATTCAAAATTATCAATTATGTCAGGAGTGCTTAAAATTAGTAAAAAGACACCATGATAGATGAGTTAAAGAATCACATTTAATACATTTTTTTATTTTCTTCAAGACAACATCTATTATAGTAAATATATTGCCAATAACAACTTGCATTTATATAGTTCCTTTAACATAGAATAGCATCCCAAAGCACTTCACAGAGGCGTAATCAAACAAAAATATTAAAACGACATTTGTCTTTTAGAAAGTAAAATATTTTCATTTCAGATACAACAAACTCTATACATAAAATATTAAAGCGAGCATCATGTCTACCACATATAAATTAATGATGATTGACAGAAATAACTCGGGTAAAGTAGTTTAGTAGTTACAATAACCCAGAGCCTGTGAGTTCACATCCCACCATGCTAAATTGTGAACAAGTCAATAAATCTGGTAATTTGTGGGCTTGCACCAGAAAAATGACCATGAAAGGCTTGCCAGATTGTTGTAAAAACCCAACTGGATCACTAATATCTTTTAAGTAAAAGGAACCTGCCACCCCTACCTGGCCTGGCATGCATGTGACTCCAGTCCCATATATGTGGTTGATTTTTAATGCCCTCTGAAATGGGCAATAAATGCAGCCTTGCCAGTGTTGCCCACATGCCAAGAAAAAATAAAATAAAGTGCAAGAAGCGTCACAGTGAAGGAGTGCTTCGGAGTCAGGTATTCAAGCTCATTTCAAGACCCGCTCAAAGTCCCTAAACACTACGTAGCACAATAAATATTTTTGTAGCCCATCTAATTTATTTTTTTTATATCTCTTTTGCATCATTTTACTCAGTGTAAAAAAATAAATCCAACCAATTTAGCGTTAAGATGAGGCAGCCGAAGAGTGGGCTGAGTCTGTATTTTTGTTTCCCATCGCATAAGAATGTGAGTTTGCAAAAACTCATCCCATTTGCAGCAATACATATACATATTTATTGTTGTCAAGCAGAGTAAATTTTATTATTGATGGATGTGGTTGGTATATCGAACTAGAACATTCTTGAAACTCCTTTTCTTTTGATGTGAGATAAATAGCCCTATATAATTTGAACTTACTTTTTCCCAACACTTGAGCTGACGTGTATTATAACATTCTAATGAAGGGTTTACACCCAAAATGCCTTTTCTCATTACAGATGCTGATTGACCTGCAGCATATTTCCAACATTTTGTGTTGTTATTTCTATATTGCTTAATTTTGACAGTGCATTAATTTTTCACCAATTTTATATTTTTCTCTCTTCTCTCCTGAAGGTATTCATTCCTTCTTAAGCATTGGTTCGATGGACTGCAAAGAGCATCACAGGCAAGCCGAATCCTATCTTCACCCAACACTTCCATTGGGAGTCACTAGACAGAGTTGAGTAGGACATTGTCTGATATTCCCCTTTCTAATCGACAGTAACCCAGCTGAGATCAGTTAACTCAACATGGACCAAAATTGAGGTTTGGGAATTCCCTTTCCTCTATGGCTCAGCTACTCACCAGATAAGTCTGCTCAGCTATTAGTGGATGGCTCAGGGTTAATTAAAACCTAGCTACGGTAGAATTCTGCTTCCTACTTTATCTGTTCAGCACTTACTCAGCAGTAACATTTCAGATGAATGTGCTATATGTGTCAACTCACACCCACAGGCAAAAATAGATGTAAATCTTTAAGTTGGGTGCATATATTGTATACATTCCTTGTTAAACCTGCCCTTCGAAGGTTTGTAGCGTCATAATGCATGGCTTTGATAGCACTCATTTTGCACTGAAAATAGACACTTCTCAGTATTGATTGGTCTTGACGTACACTACTGACATCCTTTCTATTAATTTTTTCAGATCTTCAATCAATAGCTATGACAATTCTGAAGACCATTCTCCAGACACCTTGCTACATTTCTGTATGTGTTATTTTTATACAGGTATTACCAACCAGGTTAAAGTCTACATAAAAATAGCGCACACTGGAATAAAGTTGGAACACCTTATTTACTCAGATGTAAATTTTGCCATTCAGAGGTTCTACCCATTAGTGTATATGTATTTTAGTTTATTTAAAGAATTCTGTAATTTCATAAATGTTCTGTGGTGACCTTGATTTCTGTTTGTCCTTTATAGTATCCTAGGCTAGAAATCTGCAGTAACAATACGTGCGAAGTTATTGTGACTATTTTCATAGGTCATTCAGTACTCAAAATATTAACAAGATTTTTCTTTCCTATTTTTAGAAATAAAATATTTTACTATAGCTGAACATGCAGAAGGTCGCTAAGGTTGGGACAAGTGTTCTTTGGAGCTTGAATGTGCAACTGGATGGAGCTGTAGTCTGGGCTGGGAGCACTTGGTAGGCTTGGGAGTGAAGATATTGGGAGCTGGTTTTTGGAGTAACTGGTGTCCTTTGGCACAGGTTATGGAGCAATTGGAGGATGGGTTTGGGAACACTTTGGGGTGGGGGAGGAAGAGGTTTGTAGTTGGGAGTCCTACGAGTTGCCAGGGTACAGAGAACAGCCACCAGGAACAAAGAGTGTGACCCCTGGGAGCAGACAGTGCAACCCTTGGGTGCAGAGAGTGCCCCCCCCCCCCCACCTGGGAACAGAGTGCCCCCCTGGGAACAGAGAGTGTGACCCCTAGGAGCAGAAATGCAGCCACTGGGAACAGAGAGTGCAATCCCTGGGAACAGAGCGCTCCCTCTGGGAACTGAGAGTGCGCCTCCTGGAAACACAGAGTGCAGCCACCAGGAATGGTGACTTCAAAGCACAGTACAAAGAACATGGGCAGAGGTGAGAAGGGAAGCTGTAATGAAACAGAGAGGCCCGAAAGATCACATAAAAAAGAGGAAAGCAGGAGACTGGGGGGCACTGAGGTCACGCATGTAAGGAAGCCTGAAAGGTTGCAAATGAGCAACAGCCCAAAAAAAATACTGGGTTCCAAAGTCCAGCTGAACCACTGAAGCTCCTGAAAGGGAGCAGAAAGCAACCGAGTACCCTGAGACAGGAGAGTGCTATGAGGTGAACGCTGTTTGAGATATTGGAAGATGGGATGAATGAGTTTATTGGTAAGAGTTAGTGATTTTTTTCACAAGTATTTAATATTTATAAGTGCTTATTGTTTTATAAATGTTATTTTATTGACATATAATAGGATGGGTGAGAACCAATGTGGCTTCTAAAAGGACTTTGGAAAACACTTTCAGGGATTTGAATGTGTTTTTGTGAATGGAAATGTTTTAAGGGATAGTGAAATAAGTGTTTATGATTGATTGTTTTATAGTAAATGTGAAATTTGAACCAGTCACCATACTTTTCTGACAAATTTTACCAGTGTATAACAAACAATTCAAATTACATTCAGTGCCAGAAAGTAGGCTGAAAGGGCTGAGAAATGAAATCAATGTACACTTGTAACGTTCACACCCTTATGCCAGAGCATGTAAATTATGTTTCAGTGACTTTGCATGGCTGTTACAGGTTTTGACTGTGTGGTAGCTCTTGTATGACTTCCTCAGCAGTGCAGTCACCTTCATGGTTACCGAACACACAACAGACATTTCTTCATAATTCAAAGGGAACAAGAGGAACTTTGCACATAAAGGTTAACTTTACAAGTTTGCACATGTAGATGTATATTAGGGAGGTGGTCTTTTGTTAGCTTGGTCAAAAATCTACTCAGGATATCATTGACACCTGTCATTCATATGATAATCAGGTTATTCTATGTACACTGCCCTCAATGTATCCTTTACTCAACTGTAACAAAGTTTAGTTACGGTTTGTGTATATTTGAACCATGATAAACGTAGTATTCTCCCTTCTACATATCCCCATCTGTTCAGGAAAAAAAAATCAGAATATTCAAAGAATGAAAATTTCTTCAAAGATTATGTGAAGAATCCCAGGCAGTAACTTAATTAATGTTTGTTCATTACATAATAAAGCACATTGGTATCCCTGTTCTAAAAGCAGCTTAAGTCAGCAGTATCACAAATTGCACTGATGTTTTTCTGGTTTCACATCGTGTGAATGCTTACGAAAGACCTCACCGTACCACCTTTTAGTGCTTGTAGATCATCATGTTTCCTCTGCAACGGGTCACATCCACATTTCAACCTTTGTGCTCGTTTGCCAGGTCTCTTCCGACAGAATTCTCCACAGTGCTTTACGAATAGGTAACTTATCTCACAGATGTTTAACAGTATGCAGAATCCTGAGGAGACAGCCATGCAGTAGATGAAAATGGTCTTCTCTGTTGGCCGACCAACAAAACAATCCACCACATTGGGGCAGGGCCTGACCTCACATTTCACAAGGCGAGGAACAGAGAACCCGTTGTACATCCACTGAAACACGAACAAGAAACTGATCTCAACTCCCGTTTTGAACACTAGACTAAAGAAATAGGTCCACCACAGACCTCCATCAATGCTCCCTTTATCTACATACAGTTTTTTTTTGTACTTCTTCTCCCTGTGTTCCCTGTAACCTACATGCATGACAACCAAAAGAGAAGGGGTGGAAACCATGATAAGTTGCAGTGCCCAAAGTCTTGCTTGGGACACTGGAAAGAAGTGATCAAAACACACATTTTCACAACCAGGTTGCTCTGAGTTGCAGGTGAACTCCTTCTGCTCATCACTCCAGACACGTTCTGCTGCCACCACATAGACAAGGACTCGGAATATGAACATAACAGTCAACCAAATTCTCCCCACCACAGTGGAGTATTGATTCACTCCACTTAAAACATCACGGAGTAAACTCCAGCTCATGGTTCCTCAATAATTTGATGAAGGATCTGCAGAATATAGAAAAGAAATTCAGAAATAAAACACTATACAATTTATTGAATTAATATGCTGAGGATTAAGGGGAATTAAACGATGGTGTCAGTGCCACCTATCCTTTCCGCCACATATTTTTATATCATATATATAAAATGCATTGTTCAGCTCTCGAGATAATAAAGAAAGATTTGCATCTACATAGCACCTTAGCACATCTCACAAATATTTCAAAGCACTTTACATACAATGAATTACTTTGAAGTGCAACAACAGTTATACAGGCAAACATAGCAGTTGTTCGGCACATAGCAAAATCCAACAAACACTAATTGGATGAATAACCAGTTCATCTGATTTTGGTGATACTGGCTGATTGCTAAATATCGGGAGAACCCCATGCTCTTTGTCAAAAATTGGGTCTTTAAAGTCCAATTACTGGGCCTCGATTTAATACCTCATGAAGGACAACACCTCCAACACATCAATCAAGGTGTGGCCTAACCAGAGCACTACAGCTTCGGTAGACTAGCCTCAGACTTATATTTGCAAATTTCACAAATACACCTCGCCTACAAGAAGCGCAAATCCTCAAATTGTGGGGTGCTTCCCATGATTTGTGAGGGAGTGCACACAATTTCCCGATATGTGATCCTGGTGGGCAAGGTTCAGTGCTAGGAGCTAAAATTCTTAAAATTTACCTGATGCTCCACTGATTTGGCAATATACCTGATTATTCTGTTTGCCTTCTTGATTGCTGCTCTGTAATGACCGGGTATGGTAAGCACTGAGTTTACTATCACTTCCAGATCTCTTTCAGCCTTCTCCATTCATTGAGTAATTTTTTCCAGCATGTAATATTTTGCACTTATCTGCCTTCAGTTTCATCTGCCATAGTTCTAGACCACTTGCCAATTTTATCTAGGTCCTTTTGACTGCCCACCCTAATCCAAGGACCAATTTTTCTAGGTGGGCATAGAATATAAAAGTCGAGATGTAATGGTGAATCTGTATAAAATTTTAGTAAGACCACAGTTGGAGTGCTGTGTGCAGTTTTGGGCTCCACACTACAGGGAGAATGTCGATGCAATAGAGAGGGTACAGTACAGCTTCACTAGGATGCTGTCTGGTATGAGGAAATACAAATACAAAGAAAGACTTGAAAAATTGGGGCTGTTTTCATTATAACAGGGGAAATGAAAGGGGGATTTGAAAGAAGTGTTAAAATTATGAAGGGATGAGGCAGCAAATAGAAACAGACTGGGCGCTAAATTGGGCCGTGTAGCGCCCGTTGTTTCAGCGATACACAGCCTCTTTGACATCCAAGATGGCGTCTTGGATGCGTACGCAGATTTCCAGCGTGACGTGCACCAGATGCCATTTTGGTATAGGAGTTAGCGCAGGCGTAGATAAGGAACGCTGGAATCATGTAAAGCAGAGAGAAAATGGCTTCAATCAGTGTGCAACGCTGATTTAAAGTGATACACAGCATTTTGGGACTTAACACTCAACTCAACGCACAGCCTTAACCCCGACCATCTGAACGTGTCTTACAGTGCCTGGAGGACCCCCCACCGGCGCTATTTAAAGGGACCATGCAGGATTTACAGGTTAGTGGCTGGATTATTGCTTCTGGCTGCTGAGACATTTACAATTGTTTTTGGAGGTCTCCTACACTTGAATACTAGGACACGGGGAGATAGCCTAACATTTAGAGCCAGGACGTGCAGGTGAAGTTAGAAAATGCTTCTACACGCAAAGGGTGTGAGACGTTTGGAACGCTCTTCTGCAGATGACAATTGATACTAGCTCACTTGTAAAAATTAAATCTGAGAGTGATAGATTTCTGTGAACCAAGGGTATTAAGGGATAAGGGGCTGAGGGGGGTATATGGAGTGAGGTCCACCATGATCTCGTTGAATACTGGAACAGGCTCGAGGGGCTAAATGCCACTGCCACTTGCTGCCTCCTGATATGCGCCACCTTCTCCTGCAAGTAAGCGGGACGTGTATCTGAGTGATATGCCTGTTATGGTTGAATAGCTGCCAGTGTATGTGGCCTGTGAGTTGTGGCTAGGCAGCTCTAAACATGGTAATGTGTAAGGGTGAGAGGAAGCATCTGGTTGGAAGAGTTGGGTACTGATGGAAAGAGTGAGTTTGTTGGTATGTGGGGGATGGGGTGTAGTGCGTGGTGCAGTTGGTAGGAGATGCCACTTGACAGTTGACCTCACTCACCTTGACCACTCATGTCAAAGCACTGAACTTCTTCCTGCACTGCATCCATGTTCATGATGCTGTGCACCTGGCATTGACTTCGTCCCCCGCTGCCTCCCACTGTCTTTTGGGTATACGTCTGGAGGGCCTCTTGCTCCACCACCCCCCCCCTCCCCAGCGTATATAGGATGTCCCTCCTTCTGTCCTCCTCTTGCACCCAAGGTCTCTAGTGCATCATCAGAGAACCTTGGTGCTCGCACTCTCGCAGGCCTGGTACTAACTCAGACTGGCAGATTCGTGAGGTCTGGTGTGCAGATTGGAGGATGTAGGATTGAGTGGTGTGTAACCTTTATTCAATGTTTTAACCTAACTCATCAGTGTGTAAACATAGGGATGGGACCTGCATCTGTGTTTTACGTGTGCGATGTCTGATCTCCCTTCAGACTCCGTACAGACAGTAGACTGTTATTTTCAGCAAATAACAGGTACCAGCTACCTTTAAGAGATTTCTAAGAAACATCCTCCCTTTAAGAGCCCGCTTATTGGCACCCCATCCACCACACTAAACATTCACTCCCTTAACCATCGGCGCACTGTGGCTGCAGTGTGTACCATCCACAGGATGCACTGCAGCAACTCGCCAAGGCTTCTTCAACAGCACCTCCCAAACCCGCGACCTCCACCACCTAGAAGAACAAAAGCAGCAGGCAGATGGGAACAACACCACCTGCACGTTCCCCTTTAAGTCACACACCATCCTGACTTGGAAATATATTGCCGTTCCTTCATCGTTGCTGGGACAAAATCCTGGATCTCCCTACCTAACAGCACTGTGGGGGAACCTTCACCACACGGTCTGCAGCAGTTCAAGATGGCGGCTCACCACCACCTTCTCAAGGGCAATTAGGGAAGGGCAATAAATGCCAGCGATGCCCACATCCCATGAATGAATTAAAAAAAACTGCTGCAGGCACAACTGCAGCCTCAGAGTAGGGCAAGAACAGCATTGCTTTTGGCTGTCAAGGTAACTATGGCACTTAATTTTTATGGCTCTGGCTCTTTTCAGGCTGCTGCTGGCGATATAAGCAAATTTTTTTAAAATTCATTCATGGGATGTGGACGTTGCTGGCAAGGCCGGCATTTATTGCCCAGCCCTAATTGCCCCTTGAGAAGGTGGTGGTGAGCCACCTTGAACCGCTGCAGTCTGTGTGGTGAAGGTTCTCCCACAGTGCTGTTAGGTATGGAGTTCCAGGATTTTGTCGCTATATGTCCAAGTCAGGATGGCGTGTGACTTGGAGGAGAACGTGCAGCTGGTGGTGTTCCCATGCGCCTGCTGTCCTAGGTGGTAGAGGTCGCTGGTTTGGGAGGTGCTGTTGAAGATGCCTTAGCAAGTTGCTGCAGTGCATCGATGCGCCGGTGATGGAGGGAGTGAATGTTTAAGGCAGTGGATGGGGTGCCAATCAAGCGGGATACTTTGTCCTGGATGGTATCGAGCTTCTTGAGTGTTGGAGCTGCACTCATCCAGGCAATTGGAGAGTATTCTATCACACTCCTGACTTGTGCCTTGTAGATGGTGGAAAGGCTTTGGGGAGTCAGGAGGTGAGTCACTCGCCGCAGAATACCCAGCCTCTGACCTGCTCTTGTAGCCACAGAATTTATGTGCTCAGTCCAGTTAAGTTTCTGGTCAATAGTACCCCCAGGATGTTGATAGTGGGGGATTGGGCGATGGTAATGGAGTTGAGTGTCATGGGAGTTGGTTAGACTCTCTTGTTGGAGATAGTCATTGCCTGGCACTTGTCTGGCGCGAATCTTACTTGCCACTTTGACAAATCTCAGTCACAACCTCTTTTGTGAACCACCGCCATCTGATGCACTAGTCGTCGCTGAAGTTGAGGTTGGAGAATTGTTCCCGGAAGGCCCTTGTTGGATATGGCCTCCTGCTGAGTGCCCTGCACCACCTCCTCCTCCTCCCTCTTCTCGCAGCTTGACCTGCTCTGTGTGGCCTTTCTGCATGCTCCCAGTCATGTTCAATTCTCAGAGGATGCCCTAGCAGGCTTCCCATGTCTGCAAGCAATGTTATTCAGCACACTATTTTAAATGCCACTATTTAATCCCACGAGTACTGCAAGACCGCCCAGACTACTCTCCATATAATATTGTAACTTTCTCCAAGTATAGGAAACTTCCAAAAACACGTACAATTGAACCAGCAGCCAGAATAACTATTCCAGCAACCAGCCTGTAACTCCTGCATGCTCCCTTTAAATAGCGCTGGTGGGGGGGGGGTCCTTCATGCCCTTTAACTCCTGTTCTGCCGTGCGCGGTTAGGACAGTGTGTTGGCTGGAGCAGAGAGTTCGAAAATGTCACCAACTGCTTCAAATCAGCGTTGCACATTGATTTACATCATAATCTCCCTACTCTACATGCTTCTGCCATTAGTTAGGTGCACCCACCTTTACCAAGATGGCGTCCCGCGCAAATCACACTGGAAGCGTGCGGGCGCATCTCAGACACCATTTTCAGTGCTTAGGAGTTCGTGTAGTGCCTTCACAATGAACGCTACACAGGCCAATTTAGCCCCCAGTAACTTCACAACCGAGTTACGCTACAGGTTAGCATCAAAGCATGTTTTGCATTGACGCAAAATATGTAGTAGAATTGTTAGCACTATGTAAACAGAAACAGCTGTCTTTAGTTGCCAAATTTTAATTAGATTGAAGAACTTGTTGACAGATATTATGACCGCAACAATTTTTAGCAAATATACCATCCAATTTTATCACATTCTCATAGAGTCATAGAGTCATAGAGTTATACAGCACGGATAGAGGCCCTTCGGCCCATCGTGTCCGTGCCGGCAATCAAGCCCAGTCTAATCTAATCCCATATTCCAGCATTTAGTCCGTAGCCTTGTATGCTATGGCATTTCAAGTGCTCATCCAAATGCTTCTTGAATGTTGTGAGGGTTCCTGCCTCCACAACCCTTTCAGGCAGTGAGTTCCAGACTCCAACCACCCTCTGGGTGAAAAAGTTCTTTCTCAAATCCCCTCCAAACCTCCCGCCTTTTACCTTGAATCTATGCCCCCTTGTTATAGAACCCTCAACGAAGGGAAAAAGCGCCTTAGTATCCATCCTATCTGTGCCCCTCATAATTTTGTACACCTCAATCATGTCCCCCCTCACCCTCCTCTGCTCCAAGGAAAACAAACCCAATCTTCCCAGTCTCTCATCATAGCTGAAGCGCTCCAGCCCTGGTAACATCCTGGTGAATCTCCTCTGCACCCTCTCCAAAGCGATCACATCCTTCCTGTAGTGTGGCGACCAGATCCTTGGGAACATCCTTACCGCATCCACCCGATCAAGCCCCTTCACAATCTTATGTGTTTCAATAAGATCGCCTCTCATTCTTCTGAACTCCAATGAGTAGAGTCCCAATCTACTCAACCTCTCCTCATATGTCCACCCCCCTCATCCCCAGGATTAGCCGAGTGAACCTTCTTTGTACTGCCTCGAGAGCAAGTATGTCTTTTCTTAAGTATGGACACCAAAACTGTATGCAGTATTCCAGGTGCCGTCTCACCAATACCTTATATAACTGCAGCAATACCTCCCTGTTTTTATATATTCTATCCCCCTAGCAATAAAAGCCAACATTCCGTTGGCCTTCTTGATCACCTGCTGCACCTGCATACTAACTTTTTGATTTTCTTGCACTAGGACCCCCAGCTCCCTTTGTACTGCAGTACTTTCCAGTTTCTCGCCATTAAGATAATAACTTGCTCTCTGATTTTTCCTGCCAAAGTGCATAACTTCACATTTTCCAATATTGTATTGCATCTGCCAAATCTCCACCCACTCACCCAGCCTGTCTATATCCCCTTGCAGGTTTTTTATGTCCTCCTCACTCTCTACTTTCCCTCCCATCTTTGTATCATCTGCAAACTTTGATATGTTACACTCGGTCCCCTCTTCCAAAGCGTTAATATAGATTGTAAAGAGTTGGGGACCCAGCACCGACCCCTGCGGAACACCACTGGCTACTGGTTGCCAGTCCGAGAATGAACCCTTTATCCCAACTCTCTGCTTCCTGTTAGATAACCAATCCTCCACCCATGCCAGAATATTACCCCCAATCCAATGATTCTTTATCTTGAGCAATAATCCTTTATGTGGCACCTTGTCGAATGCCTTCTGGAAGTCTAAATACACTACGTCCACTGGTTCCCCTTTATCCACCCTGTACGTTATGTCCTCAAAGAACTCAAGCAAATTTGTCAGACATGACTTCCCCTTCGTAAAGCCATGCTGACTTTGTCCTATTAAATTATGTTTATCCAAATGTTCCGCTACTGTCTCCTTAATAATAGACTCCAAAATTTTACCCACCACAGATGTTAGGCTAACTGGTCTATAATTTCCAGCCTTCTGCCTACTACCCTTTTTAAATAAGGGCGTTACATTAGCAGTTTTCCAATCTGCCGGGACCTTTGCCGAGTCCAGAGAATTTTTGAAAATTATTACTAAAGCATCCACAATCCCTACTGCCACTTCCCTCAAGACCCTAGGATGAAAGCCATCAGGTCCAGGGGATTTATCCGCCTTGAGTCCCATTAATTTACTGAGTACCAATTCCTTAGTGATTTTAATCGTATTGAGCTCCTCCCCCCCCTAGAGACCAGTGTTGGGATATTCTTAGTGTCCTCTACTGTAAAGACTGAAACAAAATATTTGTTCAGCATTTTTGCCATCTCCATGTTTCCCACCATTAATTTCCCGGTCTCATCCTCTAAGGGACCTACGTTTGTCTTAGCCACCCTTTTTCTTTTTATATAACTGTAGAAACATCTGTTTTTATATTTTTTGCTAATTTATTTTCATAATCTATCTTCCCTTTCTTAATCAATCCTTTAGTTACTTTTTGCTGTCTTTTGAAGACTTCCCAATCTTATATCCTCCCACTAAGTTTGGCTACCTTATATGTCCTTGTTTTTAGTTGGATACTATCCTTAATTTCTTTACTTATCCACAGATGGCTGTCATTTATTTTACACCCTTTTTTCCTCAGTGGAATATATTTTTTTTGAAAGTTGTAAAATAACTCCCTAAATGAACACCACTGCTCATGTACCGTCTTACCCTTTAATCTATTTTCCCAGTCCACTTTAATCAATTCCGCTCTCATACCATCATAGTCTCCTTTATTCAAGCTCAGTACGCTTGTTTGAGAACCAACCTTCTCACCCTCTAATTGGATATGGAATGTAACCATGTTATGGTCACTCATTCCAAGGGGATCCTTAACTAGGACATTATTAATTAATCCTGGCTCATTACATAGGACCAGGTCCAAGGTTGCCTGCCCCCTTGTTGGTTCAGTTACATACTGCTCAAGAAATCCATCCCTAATACACTCAATAAACTCTTCCTCAAGGCTGCCCTACCCAATTTGATTTGTCCAGTTAATATGACAGTTAAAATCCCCCATAATTATTGCTGTTCCCTTATTACATGCCCTGACTATTTCCTGATTAATACTTCTTCCAGCAGAGTTGCAACTATTAGGAGGCCTATATACTACGCCCACTAATGGTTTTTTTCCCCTTATTATTCCTGATCTCTACCCAAACTGTTTCATTGTCCTGATCTTTTGTCCCAATATCATTTCTCTGTATTACAGTGATTCCTTCCTTTATTAACATAGCCACCCCACCTCCCCTTCCTTCCTGCCTGTCCTTCCTGATTGTTAAATACCCTGGCATATTTAATTCCCAGTCGTTGTCACCCTGCAGCCATGTTTCTGTAGTGGCCACAAGATCATACCCTTACGTAGTTATTTGTGCCGTTAACTCGTCCATTTTGTTACGAATGCTACGTGCATTCAGATAATACGTGCATTTCACAGTGCAAGTGCTCATTATTCAGGTGGGCATTCCACTTGAATGCCAGCACTCAAAGGGCCTGATCCTGATGTCCACACACACACACAGTAAGGCCAGCTGTAGTGATTCAATTACTGTTCTGACGGCAATCAGCTAACAAATCCTATACACAAATTTAATTGTTGGAATCAAAAACCAAATCGGAAACAAATGGCCTTTTTTTGTGGGATGACTATTTAACGTAAATGTTGGGGAAAGGAACATTAAATGCATTTTGCAACCAACGCCAGAATTGGCTTTGTGCAAATTGCCCCATTGTAGCAGAGGAGCTCATTCATCATCAACAACACATTCGGTTATTCATTTTCCATGTAACACCTGTTTCACTCTGTCAGCAATAGCACTGTGAGTTTGTCAGTTTTCAAAATCTCATTAATCATAGTACAATTGTTACTGGACTCAAAGCTCCAGGTTACTGAGTGATACAGTCATCTGTTTGACCCACATAATGGGTCTCTGCCAGTAACTAAGTCGTCAGCACATTAATGTATTCATACTTGTTTAATTTGGTTTTGCACAGTATTTCACGTGTGTTTTCTAGATTGAATATTCTTTAATATTGCATTTATAATTAATTAATAGAATGAACTTTAGTCTGACTACCCTCTCTGATTTAGTGCAGGCCAAGTAATCACTTTTTTTCTGGGATGAATTTCAAGGTAAGGGCTATCAGTAGTGCAGAATGGATCAGTTTTACACTTTTTGCACCCACTGTCGGCACCAGGCACTCCTGAGTTAGGGATAACAGTAAAAGTCTTTGTTAGTGTGCAGAGAGTTCCAGACGGCAGGAGTGTAGAGGCTCAAGAAGCAGCTGCCAACTCTGAAAGAAATGTCACCCCTACGCCCTCCAGATCTGGTTTTATTTATTTCTGCACATCTATTTTTCATTTAATAGTTCATCCTAGCCATTGGTTTAAAAAGGTCATCCAAGGGTCAAGTTTAAAACTAGCTCAAAAGATTACGGGGGCGATTTTTGTCTGAAGACGATAATTGGGCAGGCGATGGGCATGCGCGGGAGCTGGCCAGAGGAGTCGGAGAGGGAGCAATGCAATTTCTGCGGTCGACCCTAATTTGGTAGAATAGGAACAACGGGGATAATTTCTCATTAATCTAAGTGACCTTTTTACTGCAGTCAAACTTTTATAAGTGTAAATAATGATAACCCAGCTGTCAGAAAAAAAAGGCAGCTGAGCCATCCTGATCCCCTCATTACAGATTAGAGCACTGAATGCAATTGCTGCCAGAATCACTTGCAACAGCACCCAAGCCTGTCCATCAAAGCACTATAGAGCCCCATTTCTCAAAAGATCAGAGGGATTTCTTGGGGAAAGCCATCCTTTTTCTCCAGTAATTGTGTTGGATTTCCATCTGGAGCAGGGAATGGCATCGTCACCAGGAGCCCGGAAACATATATGCCACCTGATTTCAGCCTCCGTCCGTACTGTTCAGTGGCTGGAAAACAGTTGATTTTGGTGCTCGAAAACCAGCAGTTTTCCAGCTCGCAGCACAAATGGGGGCTGAAAAAGTGGATGGTTGGCAGCTATGGTACCCCTTTATTATCCTCACCTATAGTTGCTAGAGTAGAGGGGTATGTGTGCACATTACTAAGTGCCACTTCGCATGCATTGAAGAGGTGAAAGAACAGCAAAATCTACCACTACATCATTCATGCCATCATCTTCTTAAGGAAATAAATGCAAATCATTTTAATTGGGTCAAAAATTGTATTTTCCATACTTCAATGAAACTAAATATCTGGCAGCATGTATAACAGGCGGCCAATGCATTATGCACTGCCACTCAAGACGGATTTCTATCCCTATATATTCCATCCACAGCTTTACATATCTACAACTAATTCTCTTAGTCTTTACTTTGCTAGCTATTCCTCCTCCACCAATGCACTGCAGTGTAAAATAGAGAAGTTTAAATACATAAGGAGGAATTTATTTACATGTGGTACCACAAGCCCCCCACTTTTCAAGTTATTTTCTCGCCCCCACCGTTTTACCTCCTGGTTTTCCAAGGTCATCCACCAACTGTGACCAAGGGAGTAGAGAGGTAACTTTCTTTCCGATATTCATGAGGAGGTGTACAAGGACAGCCCGATGGTAATTCTCCCTCCAATTTTACATCCCAATGTGGGTATCTCCTAACCTCCATTCAACAGTATGGACGATTGTGGGCACAAATCGGCCACTGAACCCAGTTTTGGTACTCTGAGACGTTGCACTTTCCAATCACCAAGTATGAAGGAAGGTAACATAGATCGGCAATGGGTATGGGTAAAAATGACATTATATTTCATTCGTTTTAATGTACATTTCTCCTGTAACATATCTCTTCAGGTTGTCCTTGGTCCTTCCTCAAAGAATTTGGATACTTTTTCATTGTGAAAGCTAATTGAGGGTGTGGTTTTCCTTTGTTCCTCCTTCACTACTGTTTGTTTCAAATTCCAATTGACTGAGTTGAAAGTTCCCTGTCACCTATCTGTTGACTTTTACATCATTACATGGATTAACATAAATTTCTTTAATGCTGAAAGCCATTCCATGGACAGGATGTGATTCATTTTGTCTAATGAGTGCTTTGTCACACAGGCACTGAATGTTTATTTCACTTCTCCCTCAGAATTTCTGTTTTCCCCAGCTTGCTACACTTACACATTATACGTGCTGTTGTGATAACAAAGGCAACAGGTTTTTTTTACATTGGCAGCACTCATTATATAGAGGCAGACAAAAGAGGGCAAGTAACTACTATATCAATGCCATTTAATTTTCAAGTACTTGGTACCAAAACTTCAGCAACATGCCAAGAAGCAAGAATATATTGCTGCACATTAGTGATAGTAGGTGATTTTAACATTGCATTCTGGGGAGGAGTTAAGAACTACATCCTGTAAGTCTGTATTCGTGCAACATGGCATTGTGCTACAACTTCTTATCAATCATGGGTATAGAGGGATATGGGCCAAGTGCAGGCAATTGGGACTAGCTTAGTGGTATAAACTGGGCGACATGGACATGTTGGGCCGAAGGGCCTGTTTCCATGTTGTAACTTCTATGATTCTATGATTCTATGATCATGCTGTTGGAATAACAAATTGGCAATGTGATTGCTTTATTACATAAGAACATAAGAACATAAGAAATTGGAGCAGGAGTAGGCCAATCGGCCCCTCGAGCCTGCTCCGCCATTCAATAAGATCATGGCTGATCTGATCCCAACCACAAATCTAAAGAACACAAGAAGTCGGAGCAGGACCCGGCCACATAGCCCCTGGGCCCTCTCCGCCACCCACAGGGCATTGACCGATCCGAACTCAGCTTCATGTCCAATTTCCTGCCCGCTCCCCATAACCCCTAATTCCCTTCACTTCTAGGAAACTGTCTATTTCTGTTTTAAATTTATCTAATGATGTAGCTTCCACAGCTTCCTGGGGCAGCAAATTCCACAGACCGACCACCCTCTGAGTGAAGAAGTTTCTCCTCATCTCAGTTTTGAAAGAGCAGCCCCTTATTCTAAGATTATGCCCCCTAGTTCTAGTTTCACCCATCTTTGGGAACATCCTTACTGCATCCACCCGATCAAGACCCTTCACAATCTTATATGTTTCAATAAGATCGCCTCTCATTCTTCTGAACTCCAATGAGTAGAGTCCCAATCTACTCAACCTCTCCTCATATGTCCGCCCCCTCATCCCCGGGATTAACCGAGTGAACCTTCTTTGTACTGCCTCGAGAGCAAGTATGTCTTTTCTTAAGTATGGAGACCAAAACTGTATGCAGTATTCCAGGTGCGGTCTCACCAATACCTTATATAACTGCAGCAATACCTCCTTGTTTTTATATTCTATCCCCCTAGCAATAAAAGCCAACATTCCATGGCTTTCTTGATCACCTGCTGCACCTGCATACCAACTTTTTGATTTTCTTGCACTAGGACCCCCAGATCCCTTTGTACTGCAGTACTTTCCAGTCTCTCGCCATTAAGAAAATAACTTGCTCTCTGATTTTTCCTGCCAAAGTGCATAACCTCACATTTTCCAATATTATATTGCATCTGCCAAATCTCCGCCCACTCACCCAGCCTGTCTATATCCCCTTGCAGGTTTTTTATGTCCTCCTCACTCTCTACTTTCCCTCCCATCTTTGTATCATCTGCAAATTTTGATATGTTGCACTCGGTCCCCTCCTCCAAATCGTTAATATAGATTGTAAAGAGTTGGGGACCCAGCACCGACCCCTGTGGAACACCACTGGTTACTGGTTGCCAGTCCGAAAATGAATCATTTATCCCAACTCTCTGCTTCCTGTTCGATAACCAATCCTCCACCCATGCCAGAATATTACCCCCAATCCCGTGATTTTTTATCTTAAGTAATAATCTTTTATGTGGCACCTTGTCGAATGCCTTCTGGAAGTCTAAATACACTACGTCCACTGGTTCCCCTTTATCCACCCTATACGTTATATCCTTGAAGAACTCAAGCAAATTTGTCAGACATGACTTCCCCTTCATAAAGCCATGCTGACTTTGTCCTATTAAATTATGCTTATCTAAATGTTCCGTTACTGTCTCCTTAATAATAGACTCCAAAATTTTACCCACCACAGATGTTAAGCTAACTGGCCTATAATTTCCAGCCTTCTGCCTACTACCCTTTTTAAATAACGGTGTTACATTAGCAGTTTTCCAATCTGCCGGGACCTCTCCTGAGTCCAGGGAATTTTGGAAAACTATCACCAAAGCATCCACAATCCCTACTGCCACTTCCCTCAAGACCCTAGGATGGAAGCCATCAGGTCCAGGGGATTTATCCGCATTGAAGAAGGCTTTTGTCCTTTGAGTGATGGGACAATACAACTGTGATATTCTGCTTCAATTCAACATCATTGTCAAAGTTGTGTAATGTAAGAAAAAGAATGAATTTATTAAGTTGAGCTACAATGGGAGTGATGAAAATTAGGTTCCGTTGGTACGCTGGTTACTACAGCATCAGGCCCTCCTCTGGCTGTCACCTGTGTTAATTTCTCTGGTCATGATACCCACCTTTTCTTCTGATGTTATTTTGCAGAATAAGGCAGCTATTGGGTTAGTTCCAAGTATTTTGTCATAATCAGCACTGAGCAACATCATATGATTCTTTTCTAAATTTATTATTACCAAATAGAACAAGACCAACCAAATGGAACAAATTATGTCTCCTGTTAAGGTGTGTGCTGTTATAGGCGAAACAGAATAAGTCAAATCACTGGCTCAATTGAACACATCAGTATAGTTTAATACTTCTCTTCAGAGACTATGACACATCATACAAACCAGTTTCATTAACAATAATTACAGTAATGAAGGTAAACAGGCCTGGTTACTGTCAGCACTGGTTTCATATCCGAAAGCCAACCCAGCTACCACATTCTCTTCATAACTTTAATTCTTTCACTCACTCAGCAGCAAAAATAATCACCCAGTTTCAACAACAGACCAGTTCTAACTTGCACTGTGTGCAGGACTGCAGCTTCCAGTGGAAGGATTCAGAACCCTGTTTCCCCAAATAACTATTTGGAAAGATTGAGCAGGCGGGGGCTTTTTTCAATGGAAAAAAGAAGATTGAGAGGTAATCTGGTGGAGGTCTTTGAAATTATTAAAGGGTTGGATATGGAGAAATCATTTCCACTTGTTGGTGAATCCAAAACAAGGGAATGTAAATATAAAATTGACACTAACAGATCAAATAAAGAATTTAGGAGAAAGTTCTTTAACAGAAAGTGTTGAGAATGTGGAACTTGCTGCCACATAGAGTGATTGAAGCAGATAGCACTGATGCATTTAAGGGGAGACTTGATACATACATGAAAGAGAAGGGGTGAGAGGGATAGCAGGACGGAATGGGTAATTAAAGTGGGAGGAGGCTCGTGTGGAGTATAAGTACTGGTTATGGTATAAATATTGGCTAGTACACTGGGAGAACTCCCCTTCTCTTCTTTGAAAAGCTCCATGGGATCATTTATGTCCATCTGAGAGGGCAGAAGTTTAACGTTTAACGTTTCATCCAAAAGACGGCACCTCCAACAGTGCAGCCCTCTTCAGTTCTACATTGAAGTGTCAGCCTGGATTAGTTAAATGGATTGATGGCCTTTTCCTGCCAGAAATATATGACAATGCTACTAACAGGTAATTAGAGGTGTTGGGGTGAATTTCCACAGGGGTTCTCCTGGTTGCCTGCCATTTGTGCCATTTTAACTGAAAGGCGACAGAGAGTAGGGATAATGGGAAGGTACTCACATTGGCAGGATGTGACTAGTGGAGTCCCGCAGGGATCTGTCTTGGGGCCTCAATTATTCACAATATTTATTAACGACTTAGATGAAGGCATAGAAAGTCTCATATCTAAGTTTGCCGATGACACAAAGATTGGTGGCATTGTAAGCAGTGTAGATGAAAACATAAAATTAGAAAGGGATATTGCTAGATTAGGTGAATGGGCAAAACTGTGGCAAATGGAATTCAATGTAGACAAATGTGAGGTCACCCACTTTGGATCAAAAAAGGATAGAACAGGGTACTTTCTAAATGGTAAAAAGTTAAAAACAGTGGATGTCCAAAGGGACTTAGGGGTTCAGGTACATAGATCATTGAAGTGTCATGAACAGGTGCAAAAAATAATCAATAAGGCTAATGGAATGCTGGCCTTTATATCTAGAGGACTTAGTGTACAAGGGGGCAGAAGTTATGCTGCAGCTATACAAAACCCTGGTTAGACCGCACCTGGAGTACTGTGAGCAGTTCTGGGCACCGCACCTTCGGAAGGACATATTGGCCTTGGAGGGAGTGCAGCATAGGTTTACTAAAATGATACCCGGACTTCAAGGGTTAAGTTACGAGGAGAGATTACACAAATTGGGGTTGTATTCTCTTGAGTTTCGAAGGTTAAGGGGTGATCTGATCGAAGTTTATAAGATATTAAGGGGAACGGATAGGGTGGATAGAGAGAAACTATTTCCGCTGGTTGGGGATTTTAGGAGTAGGGGGCACAGTCTAAAAATTAGAGCCAGACCTTTCAGGAGCAAGATTAGAAAACATTTCTACACACGAAGGGTGGTAGAAGTTTGGAACTCTCTTCCACAAATGGCAATTGATACTAGCTCAATTGCTAAATTTAAATGTGAGATAGATATCTTTTTGGCAACCAAAGGTATTAAGGGATATGGGCCAAAGGCAGGTATATGGAGTTAGATCACAGATCAGCCATGATCTTATCAAATGGCGGAGCAGGCACGAGGGGCTGAATGGCCTACTCCTGTTCCTATGTTCCTATGTTTCTGTGTTTCTGTGGCTCTTCTGCGAGTTACGACAGATTAACGGGAGAACCCCCGTGGAAATTTACGTCCTTTGTCAGTTGCAGACATATGACTCAAGTACTTAACTTAATTACAACTGTGGAGTGACTTGAACAAATGTTGATCTGCATCCATTCTTCAGCAAATTCTGAAAGCAATGCATAAGTTTTCATGTCATTACTTTTAACGATAAGGAGCTTTGCCATTTGTATTGATGTGTTTTATAATATATTGTTGGCAAATGTGATGAACATCTTCTTGCATGAATTTCAGGGGAAATTTTAACCCTACACTAGTTTTGCCAACCCTCCCGGATTGTCCGGGATTCTCCCTAAATGACAGATTCATCTCCTGGGCACTGCTGCGAGAAGCCCGGGAGAAAATAAAGAAGTAGAGTTGATGGGCAGCGCCAGTGCAACAGTGAGTTGATGTGGCACTTTGACGGACAGGTGTAGGTGGCCATTAGGCACAGGGCGGGTTCCCATTAGTGGGTTAGGTTGTGTCGGAGCCTGTGTGAGCGCCATAGGCAGTAAAGTTCCTAGTTAATAGCTGTTGGTACTTTGGCTGCAACAGTTGCTGTTTTAGGTAAGTACTTGTGATGACTTTTCTATTCCAATCAGTTCCTTTTTCCATTTGCCTGTCCCCCACCCCTTTACTGCATCTTTTCCTATGTTTGTAACCTACCTGTGAGGGAACTATCAGGTCTTTTTGAGAATGAAGTGGACATTTATTTTTCACCATTAATGGAACCCAGATGCACATGTTGAAGCAGTTTAAACTGGTTCATGCTCAAACTGGGCAGTGCCATCTCTAACAATGCCATGATCAATATAGAGGGCACCAGCTGCATCAATAAGGCAAGTGCATCCTTTCAGTGTCTCAGGAAGCTAGTGTTTGATCAGCACGGCATAAAGATGCAGACAAAGCTCTAGTCTATCAAGCAGCTCTCATCTCTACCCTATTTTATGGGCTTGAGTCTCAGAGATGCTGCAGATGATATAATAGGAACTGAACAGTTTCCAGCTGCAGCATTTCCGCACCATTTTAAACATCAAATGACAGGACAGAGTACCCAATACTAAAGTTCTGGGACAGGTAAACATCATCTGCATAGAGGCACCTGTGCTCGATTTGCCATGCGGTGAGAATAGACAAGGATCGGTTCCCAAAGCAGATCTTTTGCGACAAAGTCAAGGAGGGAAAATGGAAGAAAGGCGGCCAGCACAAACAGTCTGAATAGGCACATAAGCAAAATATGATCAACTGGGACTTGCCAGTGGAAAACCTGGAATGTGGTACCATGGACTGGCCAGATTGGCTGGCCGTCATTCACAAATGGTGCACTTTTCAAATGCCAACAGTCGGCAGCTGAAAAGGGAAGGAAGGCTCATCTGAAAATTCAACCTGCTGATGATGACTACAATGCAGGTGAGTTTCCCGGACACAAGGTCAGACTTGCTAGCCATCTGTTTACTTGCATCTGATGGGAGTGGGACCCCAATAGAGGGCTCTCTCGGCAGGTGTCCTCCCCAGCCCCATTGAGGATCTGGGGTGGAGAGTGTCAAACAGGTTTTTAAGCCACTTCACGGATTCCCAGGCAGCTTATAACTTTTGCGCCCTGGATATGAACGTACGAATTAAGAGCAGGAGTAGGCCATTCGGCCCTTCGAGCCTGCTCTGCCATTTGATAAGATCATAGCTGATCTGATTGCGACCTCAACCCTACTTTTCCATCTTCCTACCATAACCTTTGACTCCCTTGTTAACCAGAAATCCATCGAACTCAGCCTTAAAAATATTCAATGTTCAATGACCCTGCCTTCACCGCTTCCTGGGGAAGGGAGTTCCACAAACTCACGGCCCTCTGAGAGAAAAAATTTCTCCTCATCTCCGCTTTGAATGGGAGACTTCTTATTTTTAAACTGTGGCTCCTGGTTCTGGTCTCTCCCACAAGGGGAAACATCCTCTCAGCATCTACCCCTTCAAGTCCCCTCAGGATCTTATATGTTTCAATAAGATCACCTCCCATTCTTCGAAACTCCAATGTATACAGGCCCAACTTGTCCAACCTTTCCTCATAAGATAACCCCCTCATGCCAGGAATCAGTTGAGTGAACCTTCTCTGAACCGCCTCCAAAGCAATGATGTCCTTTCTTAAATAAGGAGACCAAAACTGCACACAGTATTCTAGATGTGGTCTCACCAATGCCCTGTATAACTGTAGCAAAACATCTCTACTTTTATATTCCATTCCCCTTGCAATAAATGACAGCATTCCATTTGCCTTCCTAATCACTTGCTGTACCTGCATACTAACTTTTTGTGATTCATGTACTAGGACACCCAGATCCCTCTGTACCTCAGAGTTCTGCAATCTCTCTCCATTTAAATAATATACTGCTTTTCTATTCCTCCTGCCAAAGTGGACAAGTTCACATTTTCTCACATTGTACTCCATCTGCCAATTTTTTGTCCACTCACTTAATCTATCTATATCCCTTTACAGACTCCTTTTGTACTCTTCACAACTTACTTTCCTATCTACCTTTGTGTCATCAGCAAATTTAGCAACCATACATTCGGTCCCTTCATCCTAGTCATTGATATAGATTGTAAATAGTTGAGGCCCGAACACTGATCCCTGTGGCACTCCACTCGTTACATCTTGCCAACCTGAAAGTGACCCATTTATGCCTACTCTCTGTTTGCTGTTAGCTAACCAATCCTTTATCCATGCTAATATGTTACCCCCTACACCATGAGCTCTTACTTTGTGCAGTAACCTTTGATGTGGCACCTTGTCAAAAGCCTTTTGGAAATCCAAGTACACCACATCCACAGGTTCCCCTTTATCCACTTGCTTGTTACTTCCTCATAGAAGTCTAATAAATTAGTCAAACACGATTTCCCTTTCACAAAGCTGCGTTGACTCTGCTTGAATGAATCCCTGTTTCACATTTACACCGCGTGTGAGAGGTTGCAGCCCCATTTCATTATTTGAAGGGGCTGCTCCTCAACTTCAGTCCCATGCTCCTGATCTTTGGCCACCCAGTGCGGAAGGGGGAAGGCAAGTGACCCACGGCGAGTGACTCACCTCCTGATTCCCCAAAGCCTTTCCACCATCTATAAGCCACAAGACAGGAGTGTGATGGAATGCTCTCCACTTGCCTGGATGAGTTTTTTTTTATTCGTTCATGGGATGTGGGCGTCGCTGTCGAGGCCGGCATTTATTGCCCATCCCTAATTGCCCTTGAGAAGGTGGTGGTGAGCCGCCTTCTTGAACCGCTGCAGTCCGTGTGGTGACTGTTCTCCCACTGTGCTGTTAGGAAGGGAGTTCCAGGATTTTGACCCAGCAACGATGAAGGAACGGCGATATATTTCCAAGTCGGGATGGTGTGTGACTTGGAGGGAAATGTGCAGGTGGTGCTGTTCCCATGTGCCTGCTGCTCTTGTCCTTCTAGGTGGTAGCGGTCGTGGGTTTGGGAGGTGCTGTCGAAGAAGCCTTGGCGAGTTGCTGCAGTGCATCCTGTGAATGGTACACACTGCAGCCACAGTGCGCCGGTGGTGAAGGGAGTGAATGTTTCGGGTGGTGGATGGGGTGCCAATCAAGTGGGCTGCTTTATCTTGGATGGTGTCGAGCTTCTTGAGTGTTGTTGGAGCTGCACTCATCCAAGCAAGTGGAGAGTATTCCATCACACTCCTGACTTGTGCCTTGTAGATGGTGGAAAGGCTTTGGGGAGTCAGGAGGTGAGTCACTCACCGCAGAATACCCAGCCTCTGACCTGCTCTTGTAGCCACAGTATTTATATGGCTGGTCCAGTTAAGTTTCTGGTCAATGGTGACCCCCAGGATGTTGATGGTGGGGGATTTGGCGATGGTAATGCCGTTGAATGTCAAGGGGAGGTGGTTAGACTCTGTCTTGTTGGAGATGGTCATTGCCTGGCACTTATCTGGCGCGAATGTTACTTGCCACTTATGAGCCCAAGCCTGGATGTTGTTCAGGTTTTGCTGCATGTGGGCTCGGACTGCTTCATTATTTGAGGGGTTGCGAATGGAACTGAACACCGTGCAATCATCAGCGAACATCCCCATTTCTGACCTTATGATGGAGGGAAGGTCATTGATGAAGCAGCTGAAGATGGTTGGGCCTAGGACACTGCCTTGAGGAACTCCTGCAGCAATGTCCTGGGGCTGAGATGATTGGCCTCCAACAACCACTACCATCTTCCTTTGCGCTAGGTATAACTCTAGCCACTGGAGAGTTTTCCCCCTGGTTCCCATTGACTTCAATTTTACTAGGGCTCCTTGGTGCCACACTCGGTCAAATGCTGCCTTGATGGTAGTGCAGCTCCAACAACACTCAAGAAGCTCAACACCATCCAGGACAAAGCAGCCCGCTTGATTGGAACCCATCCACCACCCTAAACATTCACTCCCTTCACCGGTGCACCGTAGCTGCAGTGTGCACCATCCACAGGATGCAATGCAGCAACTCGCCAAAGCTTCTTCGACAGCACCTCCCAAACCGCGACCTCTACCGCCTGGAAGGACAAGAGCAGCAGGCACATGGGAACAACACCACTTGCACGTTCCCCTCCAAGTCACACACCATCCCGACTTGGAAATATTTCACCGTTCCTTCATCGTCACTGGGTCAAAATCCTGGAACTCCCTTCCTAACAGCACTGTGGGAGAACCTTCGCCACACGGACTGCAGCGGTTCAAGAAGACTGCTCACCACCACTTTCTCAAGGGCAATTAGAGATGGGCAATAAATGCTGGCCTTGCCAGCGGCGCCCACATCCCATGAATGAATAAAAAAAAGTTGGAGGACCTCCTCGTGGATCTGCTCCTGGGCCTAGCTAAGGTGGCCGTCCACAGTTCCAGGTTGGTCGCGACCTGTGGGGGGTGGTCGCTCTGTCTGTGTGCCTCTCTTCCGCAGTCTTGTCCGTGCCCGGGAGGCCCTGGAGTAGGGGCACACGGCGTCCGCTGGTATGCTTGAGGCCTACCTTGACCAGTGAGCACTGCAGGGACTGGAGGGCGTGGTGGACACGGGCAATAACATTATTAGTTAAGTTATTAGTTTCCTTTGTTTTTGTTTAAGTTTTCTATTAGTTGTGCCCCTCTAAAAAGGGGGTACTTTTGTCAGTTTTTTTCCGTTTGATTATACTGGGGTAATCCAGTGTCTCTTTATCGTTTTAAGTTTTAAAAGAGGCATCTGATGGGAAAGCATAAAGGTGAGTGTGATCTCTGACTTCTATTGCCGTCTGCACTGAGACTGACGTGAGAACTGTCACAATAAACTACGGACTACGCTATCCGAAAACAATTATCTGTTTCATAGGGTGCGGTTCAAATTTTAGCAAGCAAGACTGTTGACAACAAGATCAGATCAGGTTACAACAGCTGATTCATCCATTGACCCGCTGGCTCACAGCTTCCCCATGCACCCACCCACAAGATCAATGAGGTACCAATCAATAAAATATTATTATTCCATTGGAATTCACTACAGTTGGGTTCTGCAGGGTAGATCTGACAAATTTACACTCTCAGTGCAGAGCTTCATGTGTCGGGAGTGCATACCTCTGAGTTGGAAGCGCAAATTTGTCGAATTTACCTTTACGCCTCTTGAAGAGGAAAAAGCTCAGATGATCTTGCCTTGTTGCATGTACGCTCCATCTGTTAAGTGCACAGTGGCATTGATGCTAGTAAAAGATCCTCTCCCCCCCCCGCCCCCTGCCACAAAGCCTCTGTGGATATAATGGCTTTAAGCAGTGAACCACACAATCAATAGGGTTCCAGGTTTGATCCCTGGTCTATGCAGAGTTAGCTGACCTCAGCTGAGGCAGTGGTAGGGCTGCTACGATTGATCTCAGAGCCCATGGGCACAAGGGGAGGGAAGTCAGCCAGAGTTCCTGCTCCTGATCCGTATCTACGGAGAAAAGGGCATGCCTGTGGACATTAAGCGAGGACAGGATTATGTTGGACAGTGATTTCCATAATGTTCAAACAGCCACTGTATGGGCTTAAAAATCAAGACAAAGGCCACTTGCCAAAGACAGTAGGGCTGCCAGTACTCCTGGAGCCATACCCCAGCGTGAGTTAGCGGGGGGAAAAATTTAATTAAAAAACCTACTGATCTATGACAGTCTGAAGGCAGAGCTCTCACACAGAATATCTTCTGTAGTGACATCATGAATGGCGGGTCCAGGTGCTGCCCACTTCCCATTCATAATATCACTGCAGCGTAAATACAGCATAATTTGGCCATAACCGACTAGCTTGGGTAATCTAGTTTGATATTGTGCTTTTATTATCGCAGCACTGGACTTCAAATTACATTTGATCACCACTGATTCAGATCACTTTTTCTGTAGTTACTGTGCAAAATGTTGCCCAGGAAACATTAAAAAAAATTCATAAACTCTGTAATTTGTAAAAGGCACAAATAGGTTAAAAATATGAGAAAACAGGAATCATTTTGACTTCTGCTTCCCTTTTTATTAATGGCACTCTAGTTATAGTGTGAAATTTGGTGGAATCGCTATCAACAACTTTTAACTTGATGGAAAAGTAAAATAAATTAAGAAACATCACTTCGCCCCATTTTCACTACATGGCCTGATTGTTAGAAATATACCAAAGTGCAAATAATCTGCCACGTTCTGAATTCCGATCGAATTGCTCCTTTGAACTAAAACACACAAATGAAATGAGAGGACTTACCTTGTAACTGCTGACAATGTAATTGTCTCCGGATTGCCCCTCTAGCTAACTTGCGTGATATGATCTAAACTGAAAAATGATTTTCTCCATATATAAAGCAAACTGGAATTACTCACAAGAGGATTCAATTTGTTACATATTGAAAGTAAAATGATCTTTGTTCGTCCTTCCCCCGCTGTGATCTAAGCAGGTGTAATCCGAGCTTGCCTCCAGTTTGCCTGGGTAACTACCCGCAATCATTCAAATTGGAACCACCCATAGCTCTGCTAAGGTTTCAGTTCTTAAAAACATTTAACTGTACAAGCAATGAAGATCTCTGGCTATATTATCATTCAACTTCGCTCTCCCAAAAAAAGTAACAAACCAAATTTTTTTTCCTTCTTTGAATTTTCTGCTGAAGAAGTGACTAAGACTAAAGTACAGTTGCATGAGTATTGATGGCCATCCGCTACTTCACCAAACAACTGTTCTTCATGACTTGGTAGTAAGGGGTAGAAATTCGTTATAGCAAGTTTTCATACTGCATCACTGACGTGCAGCGCGTGCTCGAACCGGGAGATCCCAGGCTCATCCAGAATTTGGCCACGGGTCTCATTGCAGTAATTGGGGCGAGCTACCAGCACCTGTTGCGCCTCCAGAGGCAGCCTGCTTGTTAGCAGTGCTCCAGTCTGGGCTGTCTGCCTCGCCTGCAGTGGCCCTCAGGTAAGACCTGGAGGGGGAGGGGAAATAAGTGCTGGAAGTGGCGATCTCAGGGCGGCTCCGGCTCTCAGGTGTGCCATGGAGCCATGAGGAGCACCCCTGCTCCTTCCAGCTCCACAGGAAGGTAAGTTTTTAAAAAACGTACTTTTTGGTGGCGGCTGCTTGTTAGGCTGCAGCAATCCCACCAAAGCTGCACTCAGCGTTGATGAATGTTGTTGAGGGGTCCTTTAACAGCCGTTAGGCCCTTCATTAGCACAAGCAAGGGGCTTAACATCTGTTTAAGGTGGCCACCCAGGACGGATGAAAATCGTCCACGGCCAAAATGGTGTTGGACTTATTTCAGGTGTCCTTGGGGCACGTCCTGCAAAACTGGTCATTTCTGCCCCTGTTTTCTACCTGGAAAATGGGTGCAACAAAGACCAATTTCTACCCCTAAGTCAACAGGCTCTTCAATTGTGGGGCCATCACCACTGAGTCCAATCCTATCTTCAAGTGACAGCCTTCCAGCAGGGATTGCTGAATAGTGATGAGGTGTAACAACCATGTTTTTCTTTTCCTTCTCCCATCAGCTCAGGGGAGTTTTGGCCACATGAGAAAAGATCAGTAACTGAGCACAGACTGGTAATTAAACCTGGGACCTTTCTGGTTTGCACGGCTCGGTTTTGGACCCGACAGTGCATTTACCAATGAGCCATTGAGGGAGCTCCCAATGAAAGCTTTCTATGTATTTGTGGAATATAAATGATAAAATAGCTGGTATGTCTGCCATCAGTAAACTCAATTTGCTTGGCAGAGTATTCTGCTTTATATTTTTTAATCTACTTTATTGTGAGATCCTCCTTTCTCTAAGCTTTTCCTTTTCCTTTTCTCAGGTCTTCCTAGAATATGTTGAGTCCTCCCAGGCAGAAAAATTGGATGAGTAAATGACTCCCAAACTACCAAGAGATGCATGACAGTAGCCGCAGGTTTGAGTGTACGTCTGAGGAATGCACTTGGCCTCTGCACAGTCCCTCCCATGCTGGCATGGCTGGGCTCACTAATCCAGAGTACGCTAGGGCTGCATCACATTACACCATTGTGGCACCAAATAATACTTTAACTTACTTTGTAATTTTTTTGAATGTGTCCACTTAAGACAGGAAATATGATGGTGTGCACACGGTTAAATATATCGTATTGGTCGGCTACCACCGATTTACAGAATAGATCGACACAGATTAAATGTTTCAGACCCATAAGTTTTACAAGCAGAGAGTCTCATTTATTAGAAACCTGATTCGTATATTATTCTGTATTGAAGTTTTATACCACCTTTAGAAAGAAATAATACAATTGTATTAAATTATAGTTAAGAAAGGTGGGGATGAGAATTCCTCTTCTTGGTTCGTGGAAATTTCCTGGTCTGGACTTTTCTCGGGCCTGGAGAGTACCTGTGAAGTAATCCTGACAGACGAGGATAGATAGAGGTGGTAACTGGGTTGGGATCCAGTAACGTCGGGTCTCCACCCCAAAGATAGTGACGAGGGAATTTCCTCTGGGGGATAGGAACGGCCTTTAATTTTGTCTGGAAGCCTGACATTATAAAAGGAGGCGGGACTAGTGGGATGGCAGCGTCTGCTATCATTCCCGCTGCAAATGTCTCCCCTGCCCCAAATGTACTGGGTGCTGGCAAGATACCATCATTCGGTACAGTGGAACGGCAGAAGTGGGGTCCACAGGCGTGTTCGAGGGGATCCCGGTCTGGAACGTTCCAGAAGAGAAAATTGTGCCCCAGTGAAATTGGCCCTCATAAATTTCTACCTTATACAGATGCTGCAGCCAGACCTACTGGTTTCCCCTGACAGTGGTAGGCCAACACCACATTTGCTCCCACCTCAGCAGGCACACAAAATGCACCAATACTGGTACGGGCACTTGCCTATATATTGTGATAATTGCTTGACCCCAGAAATTCTAGTGGGGTCAGGCTCTCAGGTAACCAGGGGGTGTGGGGGGAATGATTCCCACTCTTCCATTGTTATGGAGCAGCAGATTACAGATTTACAGCCTCCCTCTGACATTTCTAGCAAAATCAAAATTATGTCCTTTTACAACTTGTTTACTACCTCATAGTGAAACAAAGGAATTCTTCAAAAAAGCATTTGTGATGCTACAACTCATAATGACCAGAGGAATTCTTACCTCATGGTGCCTAATGATAGTAATTAAAATTAACTTTTTGAGAGAGAGAGACAGATCCTTTCCTTTTATTATTTCTACTGGGGATTATTAATCCATAGATATGTTAATAATTGTTCCATACCCAGGGACATTATACTATTCCAGATAGTGAGCTCTCCTGCCACTCATCTACTGATTCCCAATTAGTTATTCTTCAGTCTGAACTTTTAATTCCTGACACTCTCATAGTGACCTTGTTGTATCTGTCAGCAGCATATCTACCAGCAGATCACGTCACTCAATACCCAAAAGGTGTGAACATGCAACGAGAAACACATCCACATTGGTAAAATTCCTTCTAATGTATTCTGAGCTATTATTGACATTGGGGCAGAAATTGCTGCTGAAATAACAGAGGAGCTCAACAGCGCTCTCCATTGTTAGTGGCGAAATGGAGGAGCAAGTTCCAGCTTTCGCACATGCGCAGTGAAACGCGGAAATCCAGAACTTGTTCCGAGCGGCTCGCCGGCGATATAACAACTCCGAATTAAAGGGCCATTGCTGTCCTCGCTGACCTATATTGGCTCTCAGTCCAGGAACGCCTCGATTTTAAAATTCGCATCCTTGTTTTCAAATCCCTCCATGGCCTCACCCCTCCCTCTCTCTGTAACCTCCTCCAACCCTACGACCCTCCTAGATCTCTGTGCTCCTCCAATCTTGCCTCTTGTGCATCCCCAATTTCAATCGCTCTGCCATTGACAGCTGTGCCTTCAGCTACCTAGGTCCTAAGCTCTAAAATTCCCTCCCTAAACCTCTCTGCCTCTCTATCTCTCTCTCCTCCTTTAAGACGTTACTTAAAACCTACCTCTTTGACCAAGCTTTTGGTCACCTGTCCTAATACCTCCTTATGTGGTTCAATGTCAAATTTTATTTGATAATGCTCCTGTGAAGCGCCTTGGGACGTTTTACTATGTTAAAGGCGCTATATAAATGCAAGTTGTTCTTGTTGTAGTTGTAAGCATCTCCTCCTACTCACACTATCTTACAATACTTTGAATGATTATTGTGCACAGCAGTATATAGCAGGGTACACATTCCATCAGCAATTTGCAGCTGTAAGCATTCCTTTAGTTGCATCCTCCCTTCTGAATGTAGCTACATGTAATCACACTCACTGTGTGCTGCACAGTAACACTTGAGTATGACCACATGCCCTCCTGACAATTTAAACTTCTCACCTCTGGTTCTCTGCTGGCGGGAGAAGGCGGCACATAATAGAAGGGTGAAAACCTGCAAAGGAAGGAGCCTTGTAACTTGCAGATATTGAATGACTTTGAGGATTTTATCCTCCAGATTATTGCCCAAGTGGAGACACAGGGAGGAGGGGTTGGGGAAGTCAGAAGCCTACCTCCAGGTCAGAGTTAGGACTATTCTTCTTACCCTATTACTGGCACCAAAGCATATAAGGAAGCACAATACGACGTGACTAATTCTGCTGTAAGCTATACTTCAAGGTTTGTGATGATGATGATAGCATTGTAACTTATATCCCACTTCACTTTCTCTAGGTGTGACCCCAGAAACTGTACTAGGGCCAAGTGACCCACACCTGCCCAGTAGCACTAGGGTTGCCAACTCTGGTTGGAGGTATTCCTGGAGGTTTCATCACTCGACCTCCCATCTCCAATGGCCCTGCATAGTCAAACAACACTTTTTCCCCCATTTCCAATATTTCTATTATTGATAAACGAAAGTGTTCAGAGAAAATCCCTTTCAAATGGGAATTGGATAAATACTTAAAGGGGAAAAGTTTCCAGGGCTATCGGGAAAGGAAGGGCAGTGGGACTAATTGGATAGCTCATTCAAGGACTGGCCTCCTTTTGTGCTGTATCATTCTATGATTGCATGAAAAAAACATATAACTTTTTTAATGCCGGTGTGATTTTTCTCCTGGATACTCGCAGCAGTGGCCAGGAGGTTAATCTTCAATTCCTGGAGACTCCAGGGCGATCCTGGAGAGAGTTGGCAACCCCACCAGTAGCTTGCAGCAGTCAGCATCACTCACTCACTCCCAACCTCACAAACAGTAGCTCAGGTACATCCACCTCATATTATCGGCATAATGACATTAGGCCTGCAGTGCACTCTTGGAACCTTTGCACAAACTTTGTGCAAGGTTCATTATAGCCTTCATCTAAATGAAATCTAAATCGAATGGTGAGATTTACACCCAATAGGCTGAGTGTCTGCATAAAATGGGTGCTGTTGGGAAAAAATAGGTGCCGAGCCAAAGAAGGAGTTATTAGGAGGGATGATCAAGGAGGGTCTCAAAGGAAGAGAGGGAAGTAGCGAAGCAGAGGGATTAAAGGAGGAAATTCCCGAGTGTGGGACCTCGACGGCTGAAGGTATGGTTGCCAGTCATGAGGCGAAAGGATGAGGGAATAAGAACATAAGAACAAAAGAAATAGGAGCAGGAGTAGGCCATATGGCCCCTCGAGCCTGCTCCACTATTCAATAAGATCATGGCTGATCTTCAACCTCAACTCCATTTTCCTGCCCGATCCCCATATCCCTTGAATGCACAAGAGCTCAGAGTCAGAGATGCAGAGAGTTCGGGGAGAGATCTAAAGTAGGTTACAGAAATAGGGAGGGATGAGGGTATAAAGAGATTTAAATATTTTAAGAACTGTTAAATCATTAAAGAAGCCATTACAATTCTGTTTTTTTTTAAAGTACATTTTTCCCTTTCAGTGTTACCACTGCAATCTCTGTAAGTGGATGTTGGTCTTTTATAATCTGGAAGCTGTAGGTTTTATGTAATTTGCCTTGCAAAGGTCATAGAGGCCTAACAATTGCAATAAACTGCATACTGGAAGTTATGTAGATTCAACCTATGTTTGCAGTTAGTACAGTGGATAAAATATCGTCACTCAGATCCAAGCTTAAAACAGGATGAGATAACCATAGTATATCTTTACTATTTATTGACAAAAAAGAAGCATTCCAATTAGGATTCTGATTAGACAATAACAGGCTGTATAATAATGGATTATAGGGTATATTCAGTGCTCCCCTGCTCCCAGTGGGGAGCTGTAATTGAAAGGACCACACGCCACAGCATCAGTCAGTACTACAGTGATGTAGCCTTATCTGCAACCCATGCTCCCTTTAAGCAAGGACCCTGCTGGCAATGAAGGAGTGTTGAAAATACCCTTATATTTTCAACGTGTCACAGACTGTTCCAGTCGGAACGATTGCAAAATCAGAAAAAAGTCTATTTATTCTCATTAGTTCCAAATTTACAATGATACTGTTTAGCTTCACTCTTTGTGAATGCCCATCCAAAAGTCAACTGGCAATTTAAAGTGCGACATAATGCTGCAATGATGTGTGCCAATTGCATTTCTTTTCATTTTAAAACACCAATGGTACATTTGCTCCTACCGCAGCAACTCAAGCTTTCAAGCTTTAAAATGAAAAGAAATCCTGTTGATGGCATGGGGGAAATTAAGTATGAATCAACTACCGCTAGTCTTCAGTATCACTGTACACTATTGGAGCATTATGTTAAGATAGCACTCTTGGGTGGCCTTTGTACAGACACCTTCAGGGAGCTAGTAGTTCCAGCGCAGATTTTGAAATCAAGGCAACAATAGTTTTGTTTTAATGCTCATTTTCTACCTCCAGTTATCTTGTATCCATGCATTCCACAATACAATGACTGATGGCAGGGATTAGTTCCCTAAGAAACAACAACTATTTGGTACTTTACCCAAGTGGCCACACTTCATGTATAAGCCTAGGCAGTAAGTGTTAGCATGCTATTTGACTATTAGAGCCATCACAGCTCGATCTAGCTCTTGTCCAACATTCATAAGTACAGACTTTCCATCACTTGCAGCAGGAACCTTGGCTGAGATCAGGTACCTAAACAACTGACCAAGAATTGAAACTGAAATCTGGTCTGCATGGTTCAGTACAATACCGCATAGTATATTTATCTACTCAGTTACTGGGGGAGCTGTATCTTTGAAATTCTTTACCAACTCATTGATTGGAGCTCCCTTTTAAGCTAAGGTATTTTGGCCTCAAGGGCAGGACTGTAGAATGGATACTGGTGCTTTCATTGGCTTGGGGATTTTTTAATGCAAATTTGCTGAACTTGGGCAGTAAATCACACCACACATGGCATGTAGAAATTCGTGGGATGACATACTGTGCCAAATCACATCTTAATTATCTCCTGTGTGCATTTTCTTTACAGTTTACATTTTTATACCTTTCTTGGCTACTACTATTTTTGTATGTATTTTAGGTCATTCCTACTGATCAAAACCTTTCACTTTTACTTTATTATTAGTGATTTGTGCCTGGGATTTTCTCAAATTTCACTCTACAGTTAAAAATAAACATAATATTATACCTCTGTGTTGGTATGTACAATTGTAAACAATTTTACAACACCAAGTTATAGTCCAGCAATTTTATTTTAAATTCACAAGCTTTCGGAGGCTTCCTCCTGCCTCAGGTGAACGAAATGAAATCCTCGAAATGAAATCGCATTTATAATTCACAGAACAATGCTTGGTGATTACAGACAGTTTTTTCAACTGCCCGTTGCCAAGGCAATCAGTGTGCAGACAGACAGGTGTTACCTGCAAGGTCTCAGAATATACAAATCACCAAAAAAATTTGTATATTCTGAGATTTGTATATTCTGAGACCTGGCAGGTAACACCTGTCTGTCTGCACACTGATTGCCTTGGCAACGGGCAGTTGAAAAAACTGTCTGTAATCACCAAGCATTGTTCTGTGAATTATAAATGTGATTTCATTTCGAGGATTTCATTTCGTTCACCTGAGGAAGGAGGAAGCCTCCGAAAGCTTGTGAATTTAAAATAAAATTGCTGGACTATAACTTGGTGTTGTAAAATTGTTTACAATTGTCAACCCCAGTCCATCACCGGCATCTCCACATCTTGGTATGTACACACATAATAGAAAGCTCAACAAACTGGTTTAGATGATAGAATGACTGTACAGTTTTCAGAGACTTGGAGTTCCTCACAGCAGCCAGGAATGCCCCACCCCTTCAACCACAACAAAGTGACTGACCTAGGTCAAACCTGAACTCCCTCACACACATTCACTTAATCCCACATCCTAGCAACTCACAAATAAAAACTTAATTTAGGCACCATTTCATTCTCTGTACCAGTTGATGTATAACAAGCAAAAAGTAGATATTAATTTAACCCAATATGTAATCATTTGACAGGTTGCTAATTAGCCCTCAAGCTACAGACATCTTGTTACTTAATAAAATTGTGATATGGAATTGAATACTAGGTCCTGAGGAATTCAATGAATATGATTGGGGAGGGGCAAAGCTTAAAAGAGCTGTGTGCCATGAGGATATTCCCCTATCTCTCTTTTAAAAAAATTGTTTAATGTCTTTACAGACAATTTTTCTGTGTCTATTGTGACTTTAAAAAAATTTTGTCCACCAGAGCCCTCTTTCTCTCTCTAATATACAAATTCACACATGTATATATTTTTAACCATTCTTGGGATGTGGGCATCGCCAGCAAGGCCCATCCCTAGGTGCCCTTGAGAAGGTGGGGTTGGGCCTTCTTCCTGAACTGCTGTAATCCATGTGGTGAAGTTGCTCCCCCAATGCTGTTAGTTGGGAAGTTCCATGACTTTGACCCACTAACGATGAAGGAACAGCGATATATGCCCAAGTCAGGATGGTGTATGTATGTGTATGAGTATTTTATATAGCCTTTCTTTCTCCTTTGACCATCATACAGTGTGTGAATGAGTTTATTCATCTTGGAGCTGTTGATCCTGTTTAATCCTGAGTTGAGTTTCTAACCCCACGTCATACTGCTTACCAAGACTGCTTATTTCCACCTACACAACGTTAACCGCCTCCACCTCTACCACAGCCCCTCCGCTATTAAAACCCTTTCCCATTATTTTGTTACATGTAAACTCAATGAGGTAGATTTTCAACTTGCGGCCCGGACATTGCAGAATGGCCGCCCATTATAGAAACTATCGGATTTTTGTTTCCATTGAAATCAATAGAACTGAAAATCAGGCAGTTTCTTTAACAGGCGGCCGACCCACAACACCAGTTTTACACCCAGGTGGCAAATTGAAAATCTACCCCAAATTCTCTAACGTCTTCCAACTCTGGCCTTTTGTGCATCTCCCCCTCCCTTCAGCCTTCAGCTACCTCAACCCAACTCCCTCCCGAAGCCCCTCTTCCTCTACTTTTCTCTTCTCCACCTTTAAAAAAAACCTTCTTAAAACCTCTTTTCAACTAAGCTTTCTGACGCCTTTCCTAATCTTTCCCTCCATGGATTGGTATCCATTCTGTTATCTATTTTTTTTTTCTCCCTTCCTTGTAAAGCACTTTGGGACATCATCTATACAAAAGGTGCTGTATGAATGCAGATTGCTGTTCTTGTTTGAACTTGTGTTAATATATTCGTTGGTAGTCCTCTTCCTGTGTAAAAATTTCCACACCGTTCACCTGACGAAGGAGGAAGCCTCCGAAAGCTTGTGGAATTTAAAATAAATTTGTTGGACTATAACTTGGTGTTGTAAAATTGTTTACAAATGTGTAAAAAAAAACACACGTGGGACCTGACCAAGTCAATCTTCCAAATCTGAACTTTTGATTGAAAAAAATTTAAAGTTGATTTATAACCACTGAAAACACCCCATCCCACTCCAAAAAAATGAAAACAGGTAAATAAAAGATATCAGTTTTTTAAAGGACAAAATAATTATGAAAGACAACATAAGGTTGGGATAGATAGAAAGAAGTTAAATTAATTTTTAAAAACACAGCACCAGTAGAGAATTTGAAAGAAGTGGGATTGGGGAGAACAATGGGCAATAGGACAAATGAACCAGATGTTTGAATTTTTACTTTTACACCGTACTATGTGTGAACTCAAACTAACGTGAGGTGACCTCCCAGCGGGGATATCAGACCGTACAGTGTTAGCGTGCGTGGTGGCAGTCTGAGTTATATGACCACTTTCGCATTGATGTGCACGCTAAATGGCTTCAAATCAATCTGAAAGTGGCAGCTTAACTACAACCTTAGTGAAAATTGTGTGTTCAGTATTTATTTCAGAAGTTGCTATTGCAGTGATAAAGCTAGTCTTGGTATTTAAATGGCTTTACTGCTGTAATATATTATCATTATTTTCAGCATCACAATATGTGAGGTGAAAACAAGTTGGGCCATCCAGGCAGAGATCGTCCACAACTTGCAGGCACTCTGAGGGTTAATTATTCTCTTTGAGTGATGAGAGTTGTGTTGTCCACCAGCCTATTGGTGGCGCTGGTCTGTGTCAGGATTGACAGAGTGCAGGTTCAGCTTGAGTTTCCTGCAGCTTCTTGGTAGAAAGGAAGCCCTGAAGAGACATTGGATTGTGGTCCTGCTACTGAGGAATACAGTCCAACATTGACAGATGGTATTAGAGTGATGTGTGAGCACGGAAACAGGCAATAAGCATTATAGGGACTGTTAGCCCTGAAGTTACACTGGTTAAGTACTCAGTTATGATATTTTTACACTGCATCACTCTAAGGAAAGTGCTTTATTGTATTCAGTTGGATACTGACATTGATTACTGTAGGGTGATTTGAAAACAAATTTATCTTAAAACTGTGTTAAAAAGAATACCTTTGTATGGTCTCTTCCAAATACATGCCCTGAAGAAGGGCCCTCATCCAGTTTTTGCTCCCCATAAGATGCTCACTTGATTATGTGTTTCCAGCAATTTCTGCTGTTATTGATTTGACCTTTATTTGAATGATGAAGTTTGTGGTGGGCAGTGGTGGAAGCTGGTGGGGACCAACATGGTACAAGATTTCTGCTAGTCAGTTTCAGCCACATCAGTAAGAAAGAACAGGAAATGTTAGTTGTCCCTCCCTCTTTTTCTAAACCGCTGTCATCATCCCTCCTCAAAAACCCACCCTCAACCCCTCTGCATAGAACTGAAAGTCCTTCTATTGCTTTTGCTCTCCTGCTGCTTCCTTTTTTTTATTTTAAATTTATTTTAAATGCCTCCGAAAGCTTGTGGAATTTAAAATAAATTTGTTGGACTATAACTTGGTGTTGTAAAATTGTTTACAATTGTCAACCCCAGTCCATCACCGGCATCTCCACATCCTTTTTTTAAAACCTCTCCTTCACTTCAGTTTCTCTTGCACTCCTGATTTTCTCTTTCACTTTTCTTTTCCTCTGTGTTGCTTTTCCATTCTTTTCCCTCCCACTTCTCACTCTTCTGTTCTCTCATTTGCCTTTTTTCCCTCTGTACTTTACTTTTCTCTCTATCCTTTTTATTTCTTTTTCTTTTCTCTTCTGCTATGTTATTTTTAAGTTTTACCTTTCTGTCCCCTGTTTGTCTCTTTACCTCTCTCTCTAAAGGCTTCACCTTAATTTTTTCAACCTAATTTTTCTCCTTAGTGAGCAGGCTGCTGAGCAATGATCCCAGAGAATGGGAGGGAGCAGGATTTGATTTTTACGTTGGATACAGACTCCTGCACTTATGCATTTTGTTTGTTTATATTAGGGCCCTTACACTGGGTCATCAAATGTGTGGAATCATGAAGTGTTGGGTGGAGGGTATAACCTGGAGCCCATGGTTTTCAGGCCCAGGAGGATGCATCGTATCGCTTGTGGAGTGGGTGCAGGACTTGTTGGAGCCAAATTTATGGATGGGTAGAGTGGCTGAGAAACTGTCCTGGCAGCTGTACCTCAGAGAGCATTTTTTTTTCTGAGATGTGAATATGTGAACTTTTTTTGGTGGATTAAGATTGGGGAGAAGGATTTTGTATAATACAGATTAGTGAGTAATGAAACAAGAAAATAATCAACAGAAAATCATCAGACTTAACTGTTGAGAAAGAAGGAAATTGACCAGCTCAGTGTAAATTACAGACTCATCTGTCACCACATGGACAACAGACATGTCATGTGTAATAAATCAAGTGAATTTGTTATAAATATAAATGTTAAAAGATGTATATTATCAATCTACAAATGTTCTTAAATTTAAACTTATAGTCAAATTAAATGCCTGTTAAGTACTATCTTTTTAACTCTTATAATGCTGGCAGCTCTATGAAAATTCGTAGCTCCCTGAGCTGGTTTTATTCCCCCTCCAACACTAAAACATACCTTAATAGACTAATAAAGTTATTCAGATGTCAAGAATCTTTTTATTACAGTAATAATCCTAAACTAGAAAAATATCATTTTAAACAATTTAAAATAAAAATGCTGAACACTGGCTCATCTTGTCTTTCCATTTCCCTCTCTTCTTCATCATTGTCTTTTTTTCTATTTAAATTTTTAAAATTTATGCTAAAAATCTATGTTAATGTATTTTTCCCTGGAAATCTTAAATACTTTTTATATACCTGTTTATCTCACCATTCATTTTGATGTTGAATGCCACATCTAAGGAATTATATGAAAGGCTAAAAGCAACTATTTTTCATCCTGTTGAGACCTGGAACTATGAAGGTCAATCTGGTTGAGTCATAGATTAATGGATTCATAATCTGTTTTCAGCCTCAAGCACTACTGGGTGGGTTATATCATCCACAGCTCTGCCTCAACTATCTGCAATGCATAGAACCATAGAAGTTCACAGCATAGAAGAAGCCCATTACGTCTGTGCTGGCTCTTTATTAGAGTGATCCAAAAATAATCCCATTGCCCTGCACTCTCCCCATAGCCCTGTATCTTTCAAGTACCTTTCAACTATACTTAAGAATTTTAATAGTTTATGCTTCAACCACTCTCTGATTGCAAAGCATTCCATGCTCCGACAGCCCTCTGCATAAAGGAATTTCACCTAACTTCTTCTCACTCTCAACAACAATTTTAAATTGATGACCCCTCGCCACTGACCGCCCTACTAGAGGAATAGTCTTTCCATAGTGTCACTATCAAAAAAACAGGGCAAATAGGGAAAGACTATCATAAAAAAGTACAATAAAGCCAGAAAAAAAGCATTAAAGCAAGAAAAACACCCAGTTGATAAGAAATGTTTTCCTTATTAAATGGCATTTACCCTATTGTGCACAGGTTCATAAATTGGATCGTCATCAGCTATGTCTTCTTCACCCGACCCTACTGATGCAAAGACAGAGCCTCCAAAGAGTGCTGGTTACAAGAGCCCAGGACTGAGAGGAATCCGAACTACCAGTCTTTTCCGAGCAGTTAATCCGGAGCTCTTCATTAAACCTGTAAGGGAATTTCCACTTAAATTTGCAAAGTGCTATTTTTAATAGTTATGATGTTCTGTATGGATGACTGAGAAGCAAAGGAAATAGAATACCTGGCTCCCATGTTGTAAGTTCAAGACTCTGAGATGCCTGCTTCCATATTTCCAACCTTCTGCTTAACCCTACTCCACCAGCACCAGAATTCCAACATTTGGCGAGCTTTATCCAGTTTCAGCCTTTCTCAACTTTGAGAGATAGGCAATAAATATGGTTGTCCCCTATTACAAGTATATCTCCTGCTGGCTAATCGCAAAGTGCTATTGGCAGGTTCTCAGGCCTGTACACAGGCTTTCAGGAAAGAGTGCAACAGGTTGGCACACTGCCATTTCACATCTGTGTCCTGGATTCAAATCTAACCAAGACTAATGGCATGAATCTCTCTTCTTGCTACTGGTTGTAAGAGTCTGCATGAAATGAGTTTGAGAAGATTTAAACCGCTTCTCGATGCTTGTAGGCTCACAACACACAGCCACTCACAATTTGTCAATGTCTGGTATTGGAAGTAGAAAAATTCTCTTGGAATGGGTCTTCCTCTAAGGTTGGGATTGGTGCAGAGCAGAAGGACCTTGCATCTAGCTTATGCTATTTCTAATACTGTGTGCCTATAAGTGTTCTATTTGTCCTTGGCTTTATGAACACAAAATCCATTTTTTGAAAAAAAAGAGACCGCTTCCATAGAAAAAAATGATTTAGCATTTTGAGACATCACATCATGTGAATCATTCTATAAAATGGTATGACGAAATGGGAATGTCATCACAAGATTGCAATGTTTCCTCACATAACAAAGGAGATTCAGAATTTATTTGTAAAAATTAATTTCTGTCTTTGTGTTCCTGCAACAGAATAAACCTGTGATGGCTTTTGGACTACTGACCATAACCCTGTGTGTGAGTTATATCGCTTATTTGAATGTGACAGCAGAAAACAAGAAAGATTTGTATGAGGCGATTGACAGTGAAGGAACAAGATACATGAGACGAAAGACATCAAAGTGGGAATGAAATACCAGATGAAATCAGACAAGTAATAATGCAACCAAGAAACTACAGAAGTATCTGTAACAGTTTTTGTTATTAATATTGTGTAGTTACAACACACGCTAAGAATGTTTAGGTTAAGTCAGAGACCTCAGTATCCCCATGATGTTGAGCATAATTTACATTGATAGTTAACTGTTTTGAGTACTTGCCCTAGATTCCCAAATACTCATTTTACTTTTCCAAAGAATGCATACAATCATTTCTTTTGCATTTTCCATTGCTAATTAAATCTCAGGATTCAAACACAACCTCCAACTACAGCACCATCTAGGGGGTGGCGTACAAGCTACTACATGGTAAAATAATGGCATTTGAACCCTGGGATTTAACAAGCTTCCTCCTGCTCCATGCATGTGATTCCACTTGGCCAACGTGTCTCCTACCCAGTTTGTGAATTCCTCTTCCCTGTCCCACAGTTATCAAAGCAATACAGAATACCATTATTTTATGGAGACAGATTGGACATCTGAGAGGCTACCCTCAGGAGATACTGGGACAGTGGCAGTTTTATAGTCTGTGCCACTCTGATCAAATGGGAGCTGTGATTCCAGCAGTTGAGGAGACTATTTCAGTCCTACCATTCTGAAAAACTTTATCCAACAGTCTGGTGGAGAACTGCTAAAACTTGCTCCTAAACAGTGATCCAGTAGGTTTGGAATTCAAACCTGTTAGAGAGGCAGGCATTTATGCTTTAAATTGCCCCCCCACCAATTTCCATTCATTATTTTTTCTGCGACTTTTCCCTTTATATTGTTTGTGAAATTTGTTGACAACCAATATTTTTTCTGTTTTTTAAATCCCCCCTTCACTGTGCCAAGTATAACAATAAGAGAGAGATAATCAGATAAAAACCAGAAACTCCCAATTGCTGCAAATAAAAACGCCAAATTCTGGAAATACACTTCAGGTTCATCGTCATCTGGAAAGAGAAAACATGGTTTGGCATTTCAGTCAGAGGCCCTTTGTTAGACCAAGTTCTGAACTAACTGAATCTGTGTTTTCTGATAACTCTGCCATGTTCAAAATCCTGTAAAATAAAGTGTATATATTTTGTTTCAGAATTCTGGTGTCTTACAAAGTTTAATTAGGCATTCAAATTGAAATCCGCTTTCACGCACGCAATCCCCCCCTCCCCCACCCCGGCTTGGAACCCGCCTTTGCGTTAATATCGGGGTCATAGAGTACAAAAGCAAGGAAGTTATGCTAAACCTTTATAAATCACTGGTTAGGCCGCAGCTGGAGTATTGTGTTCAATTACGAGCAACAGGAAGGGTTTTGATCGAGTAAATAAAGAGAAACGATTTCCAGTGGCAATAGGGTCAGTAACCTGAAGACACAGATTTAAGGTAATTGGCAGAAGAGCCAGAGGCAAGATGAGGAGAAATTCTTTTACATAGCGAGACGTGATGATCTAGAATGCCCTGTCTGAAAGGGTGGTGGAAGCAGATTCAATAATAACTTTCAGAAGCGCCTCTTCCTGCGCTGTATCATTCTATGATTCAATGAATGTTTCCAGCTGTGGTGGCAGGGGCAGGAATCTGGAGGTAGGCCATCCCCGCCCCAATTCCCATAACTCTCTGACACTATAATAGTTGCAGGAAAATGAACCCATGGTACGTAATCAGGAAAGCCCCGGTACAGGTTTATTTTCGCACTCCGTAGACCATGTAGAGTATCTCTTTGAGTGAATGCAATTAGGGACTGTGCAATAATGGAATATTCTCTAATAAATTTTCAATAGTATCCTGCAATCCAAGAAACTGTCTGAAGTTTTTTTAAAATTTGTTCATGGGATGTGGGCGTCGCTGACAAGGCCGGCATTTATTGCCCATCCCTAATTGCCCTTGAGGAGGTGGTGGTGAGCCGCCGCCTTGAACCGCTGCAATCTGTGTGGTGAAGGTTCTCCCACAGTGCTGTTAGGAAGGGAGTTCCAGGATTTTGACCCAGTGACGAAGAAGGAACCGTGATATATTTCCAAGTCAGGATGGTGTGTGACTTGATGGGGAACGTGCAGGTGGTGTTGTTCCCATGTGCCTGCTGCCCTTGTTCTTCTAGGTGGTAGAGGTCGTGGGTTTGGGAGGTGCTGTCGAAGAAGCCTTGGCGAGTTGCTGCAGTGCATCCTGTGGATGGTACACACTGCAGCCACTGTGCGCCTTGAAGGGAGTGAATGTTTAGGGTGGTGGATGGGGTACCAATCAAGTGGGCTGCTTTGTCCTGGATGGTGTTGAGCTTCTTGAGTGTTGTTGGAGCTATACTCATCCAGGCAAGTGGAGAGTATTCCATCACACTCCTGACTTGTGCCTTGCAGATGGTGGAAGGGCTTTGGGGAGTCAGGAGCTGAGTCACTTGCCGCAGAATACCCAGCCTCTGACCTGCTCTTGTAACCACAGAATTTATGTGGATGATCCAGTTAAGTTTCTGGTCAATGGTGACCCCCAGGATGTTGATGGTGAGGGATTTGGTGATGGTAATGCCGTTGAATGTCATGGGGAGGTGGTTAGACTCTCTCTTGTTGGAGATGGTCTTTGCCTGGCGTGAATATTACTTGCCACTTATCAGCCCAAGCCTGGATGTTGTCCAGGTCTTGCTGCATGCGGGCATGGACTGCTTCATTATCTGAGGGGTTGCGAATGGAACTGAACACTGTGCAATCAACAGCGAACATCCCCATTTCTGACCTTATGATGGAGGGAAGGTCATTGATGAAGCAGCTGAAGATGGTTGGGCCTAGGACACTGCCTTGAGGAACTCCTGCAGCAGTGTCCTGGGACTCAGATGATTGGCCTCCAACAACCACTATCGTTCCTTTGTGCTAGGTATGACTCCAGCCACTGGAGAGTTTTCCCCCTGATTCCAATTGACTTCAATTTTAGCATGCATGTAGTCCTGTGTTGTAGCTTCACCAGGTTGGCACCTCATTTTTAGGTACACCCGGTGCTGCTCCTGGCATGCTCTTCTACATTCCTCACTGAACCAGGGTTGATCCCCTGGATTGTTGGTCATGGTAGAGTGAGGTTACAGATTTGCTGGAATACAACTCTGCTGCTGCTGATGGCCCACAGTGCCTCATGGCTGCCCAGTTTTGAGCTGCTAGCTATGTTCTGAATCTATCCCATTATAGCACGGTGGTAGTTCCACACAACATGATGGACGGTGTCCTCTGTACCCTTAGTGCTTACCATGGAGGAGGACTGATTCATCAGCTGAGGGAGGGCAGTAGGTGGTAATCGGCAGAAGGTTTCCTTGCCCATGTTTGACCTGATGCCAGGAGATTTCATGGGGTCTGGAGACAATGTTAAGGACTCCCAGAGCCACTCCTTCCTGACTCTATATCACTGTACCGACACCGGTGGGACAGGACATACCCAGGGATGGTCGATGGAAGAGTCTGGGACATTGGCTGAAACATATGGTTCTGTCAGTCTGTTGGACAGCTCTCTCCAATTTTGGCACAAGTCCCCAGATGTTAGCGAGGAGTACTTTGCAGGGTTGACTGGGCTTGGTTTGCCTTTGTCGTGTCTAGTGCCGAGCAGTCCATCCAGTTTTATTGTTATTATGACTTTTTGTAGTGAGATTGTACAACTGAGTGGCTTGCTTGGCCATTTCAGAGAGCGATTAAGAATCAACCACATTGCTGTGGATCGGGAGTCACATGTCAGCCAGACCAGCAGGCTTCCTCCCCTAAAGGGCATTAATGAATCAGATGAGGTTTTACGATAATCCGGTAGTTTGCATGGCCATTACTGAAATTAGGTTTTTTTTTAATTCTAGATTTTATTTAATTAATTGAATTTAATATTTCCCTAGTTGCCCGAGGCAGGATTTGAAGTCATAACTTCAGATTACTAGTCCAGTAACATAACCACTATGCTAATATACTTGACTTTTGTTAGAAAGCCTGAAGAGGCATCCTCTTGAGGCATCAGCTATTTGTCTTTACCACTCATTCCATTCAATCTTCTGAAATTGAAGCATAATTTAGCCTCCACGGATGGCTTTGGGAATGTGACCATGGGACGTAACGCAAAATCCAAAAGGTGTTGTGGAGGGAGAGGGAAAGAGAGATGGAAGGTGAAGTACTATTGCAGTTACTGACTTGTATCATTGTTACTGGTTATCATTAATTACACTCTGCTCTACACACACAGCTGTGTTTGGAGCTTTGTGTGGAAGAAGCTGAAGACGCTGGGAGTGAAATTCAAATTTGGCGAGTGTGCAAAGTGGAGAAGCGGATTGGCTGTCCGTTATACATCCACTTCTATGGAAAGGAAAATCGGGCGAGGTGTATAATGGGCGGGTGTATGACGGGCGATGTGTATAACAGGCAAGGTATATATTGGGTGGGCGTATAACGGGTGGGGTGTATAACGGGTGTGTGCAAAACGGACGGGTGCATAATGGCCAGTGTGTATAACGGGTGGGGTGTGTAACAGGCAGGTGCATAATGGCCAGGGTGTAGAACGGGCGGGCGTATAATGGGCGAGTGTATAACAGGTGGCCGATCTGCCAGTGCCCATTTTGCACCTCTGCTGAAATTGAATTTCACCCCTGCTGTTATCTGGTGCCTACATGAGTCTTCACAAGAAGCAGGGAGATGCTTCTTCCTCACGTGCTGAGCAGAACGTAGCTACCTCACATGGCCAGAAAGGTTAAGAAAGTCATGCCAACTGTTAGAAAGCATCACTTTGCTGGAATACTTATACCTGAGAATAGAATAACTGAGATGCACCAAGCTACAGGAGTAGATGAAGATCTGAAATTGCTGAGAGCGACAATAAGCAAAGGCTGGCCTGAAAGAAGGAAAGTGCCAATTCAGGATGTTAAATTATTTGAATATTAGCGATGAACTTAGGATACAGGATGGATTGATAGTCAAAGGAAATCGAGCAGTTATACCCCTGGGTATCAGAGAAGCGATGATGTGCTGAGTTCACTCAATCAACTTCTGAATCCAAGGTTGTATTCAGAAAGCAATAGAAGTGATTTACTGGCCTCCGAATAGTGATCACAATATGATCGAGTTCAACGTTGTGTTTGAAAGGGACAAACCTGTAACAGCTACTAAGATTCTAAATTTAGGTAAGGCCGACTTCAACAGGATGAGACAGAGACTGTTCACAGTAAAGTGAGCAAATCTGTTAATGGGTAAAACGACAGAAGATCAGTGGGAGGTGTTCAAAAAAGAATTTAACGTGGTACAGAACTAAATTATACCCCTAAAGGTCAAGAGCTTCATTTGCCAAAAAAAACAGCCATGGACGACAAAAGAGATAAGGGACAACATAAAACTAAAAGAAAAAGCATTCAAAAATGCAAATAATAGCACAGATCCTGGCAACTGGAAGAGATACAAAGGACAGCAAAGGGCAGCAAAACAGATAGTAAGAGCTGCACAAAGGGAGTATGAAAAGAAACTTGCATGGGGTATCAAAATCAACACAAAAACTTTTTACAATTATATTAGGAAAAAGAGGGTGGTCAAGAGCAATGTGGGTCCCTTAAAAACTGATAATGGTGATATTGTAAATGAAAGTAAGGAAATGGCAGACGTGTGCATCAGTATTTACTGTAGAGGAAGGAGATAGCATACTGGATGCCCCAAGGAAACTAATTTTCAATCAGGGATGGGGACTCACCATAATTAACATAAGCAAATTAACAGTAATGAAGAAAATAATGGCACTAAAGAGTGACAAATCCCCAGGACCAGATGGTTTCCATCCCAGGGTTTTAAAGGAAATAGGTGAGAACATTGTAGAAGCCCTAACTATAATCTCCCAAAGTTCTCTCCATTCAGGAATTGTTCCTTTAGATTGGAAAATTGCACGTCACTCCGCTATTTAAGGAAGGTGAGAGAGGGAAACCAGGGAATTATAGACCAGTTAGCCTAACATTTATTGTCGGGAAATTACTAGAGTCTATAAGGATACTGAACACCTTGAAAATTTTCAGCTGATCGGAGAGAGCCAGCATGGATTTGTAAAGGGTGGGTCATGCCTGACAGACCTGCTTGAATTTTTTGAAGAGGTGACTAAAGTAGTGGTGAGGGGAATGTCTATGGATGTTGTTTATATGGACTTCCAGAAGGCATTCGATAAAGTCCCTCATAAGAGTCTCTTAGCTAAAGTTGAAGCTCATGGAATTGAGGGCAAATTATTGACCTGGTTAGGAAATTGGTTGAGCAGCAGGAGACAGAGAGTAGGGATAATGGGCAGGTACTCAAATTGGCAGGATATGACTAGTGGTGTCCCACAGGGATCTGTGTTGGGGCCTTGACTATTCACTGTATTTATTAACGACTTAGATGACGGGATAGAGAGCCACATATCCAAGTTTGTTGATGACACAAAGATAGGCAGCATTGTAAGCAGTGTAGATGGAAGCATAAAATTACAGAGAGATATTAATAGATTAATTGAATGGACAAAACTGTGGCAAATGGATTTCAATGTGGGCAAGTGTGAGGTCATCCACTTTGGACCTAAAAAGGATAGATCAGAGTACTTTCTAAATGATGAAAAACTCAAAACAGTGGAGGTCCAAAGAGATTTGGGGATCCATGTACATAGATCATTAAAATATCATGGACAGGTACAGAAAATAATTAAAAATGCTAATGGAATGCTGGTCTTTATATCGAGAGGACTAGAATACAAGGGGGTAGAAGTTATGCTACAGCTATACAAAGCCTTGGTTAGACGACACCTGGAGTGCTGTGTTCAGTTCTGGGCATTGCACCTTAGGAAGGATATATTGGTTTTGGAGGGAGTGCAGTGTAGATTTACTAGAATGATACCTGGACTTCAAGGATTAAATTACGAGGCGAGATTACACAAACTAGAGTTGTATTCCCTGGAATTTAGAAGATTAAAGGGTGATTTGATCAAAGTTTTCAAGATATTAAGGGGAGATAAAGATAAAGTATTTCTGCGCTGGTTGGGGAGTCTAGGACCAGGGAACATAGCCTAAAAATTAGAGCCAGGACTTTCAGGAATGAAGTTAGGAAACACTTCTACACGCAAAGGGTGGTAGAAGTTTGGAACGCTCTTCCACAAATGGCAGTTGATGCTAGCTCAATTGCTAATTTTAAATCTGAGATTGATAGATTTTTGTTAACCAAAGGTATTAAGGGATTTGGGGCTATGGCGGGTATATGGAGTTAGGTCACAGATCAGCCATGATCTCATTGAATGGCGGAACAGCCTTGAGGGGCTAAATAGCCTACTCCTGTCCCTATGTTCCTCCCTCCCCTCTCTCCTGCTCCCACACCCTGCCTCTCTTCCTCTCCTTTCTTCCTCCCCGTCCCTCCCTCCCTCCTTCTCTCTCCCTCCTCTCCAGGTCCCTCATCCCCTCCTCCCACTCCAAACCTCCATTCCCCAGCTCCCACTCCCTCCCTCTGTTCCTCCTTCACTCCCATTCCTTCCCACTGTCTTTCACTTTCTCTCCCCCTGTTCCTCCCTCCCCCTCCCTCTCTCCCTCCCCTCCCCTTCATCCCTCCTCTTTCTCCCTCCCTCGCTCCCCTTCCTCCCTCCCCTTTGCACCCTCTCCCTTCCCCTTGCCCTCCCCTCTTTCCCTCCCTTCCCCTCTTTCCCTCCCCTTCCTTTCCCTCCCTCTCTCTCCCTCTTCCTCCATCCTCCCTCCTTCCCCTTCTCTCACTCCCTCCCTCCTCTCTCTTCCTCTCTATCTCCATTCCCCTCTCCCTCTCTCCCTCCATCTCTCCTCCCTCCTCCCCTTCTCACTCATAGGAACATAGGAACAGGAGTAGGCCATTCAGCCCCTCGTGCCTGCTCCGCCATTTGATAAGATCATGGCTGATCTGTGATCTAACTCCATATACCTGCCTTTGGCCCATATCCCTTAATACCTTTAGTTGCCAAAAAGCTATCTATCTCAGATTTAAATTTAGCAATTGAGCTGGTATCAATTGCCGTTTGCGGAAGAGAGTTCCAAACTTCTACCATCCTTTGCGTGTAGAAATGTTTTCTAATCTCGCTCCTGAAAGGTCTGGCTCTAATTTTTAGACTGTGCCCCCAACCAGCGGAAATAGTTTCTCTCTATCCACCCTATCTGTTCCCCTTAATATCTTATAAACTTCGATCAGATCATCCCTTAACCTTCTAAATTCTAGAGAATACAACCCCAATTTGTGTAATCTCTCCTCGTAACTTAACCCTTGAAGTCCGGGTATCATTCTAGTAAACCTACGTTGCACTCCCTCCAAGGCCAATATGTCCTTCCGAAGGTGCGGGGCCCAGAATTGCTCCAGGTGCGGTCTAACCAGAGTTTTGTATAGCTGCAGCATAACTTCTGCCCCCTTGTACTCTAGTCCTCTAGATTTAAAGGCCAGCATTCCATTAGCCTTATTGATTATTTTCTGCACCTGTTCATGACACTTCAATGATCCATGTACCTGAACCCCTAAGTCCCTTTAGACATCCATTGTTCTTAACTTTTTACCATTTAGAAAGTACCCCGTTCTATCCTTTTTTGATCCAAAGTGGATGACCTCACATTTGTCTACATTGAATTCCATTTGCCACAGTTTTGCCCATTCACCTAATCTATCAATATCGCTTTGTAATTTTATGTTTTCATCTACACTGCTTACAATGTCACCAATCTTTGTGTCATCGGCAAACTTTCTTCATCTAAGTCGTTAATAAATATTGTGGATAATTGAGGCCCCAAGACAGATCCCTGCGGGACTCCACTAGTCACATTCTGCCACTGTGAATACCTACCCATTATCCCTACTCATAGAGTCATAGAGTTATAGAGTTATACAGCACGGATAGAGGCCCTTCGGCCCATCGTGTCCGCGCCGGCCATCAGCCCTGTCTACTCTAATCCCATATTCCAGCATTTGGTCCGTAGCCTTGTATGCTATGGCATTTCAAGTGCTCATCCAAATGCTTCTTGAATGTTGTGAGGGTTCCTGCCTCCACAACCCTTTCAGGCAGTGAGTTCCAGACTCCAACCACCCTCTGGGTGAAAAAGTTCTTTCTCAAATCCCCTCTAAACCTCCCGCCTTTTACCTTGAATCTATGTCCCCTTGTTATAGAACCCTCAACGAAGGGAAAAAGCTCCTTAGTATCCATCCTATCTGTGCCCCTCATAATTTTGTACACCTCAATCATGTCCCCCCTCAGCCTCCTCTGCTCCAAGGAAAACAAACCCAATCTTCCCAGTCTCTCTTCATAGCTGAAGCGCTCCAGCCCTGGTAACATCCTGGTGAATCTCCTCTGCACCGTCTCCAAAGCGATCACATCCTTCCTGTAGTGTGGCGACCAGAACTGCACACAGTACTCCAGCTGTGGCCTTGACGATTCGGATTCTTTCCCCTCAGTCTGGTTCAGTAAAAACTGAGTCGAATACATTTTAAAGTTCATCACAACTTTAATAGCAGGGTTCTTAGTCTGCAGCATTGATTTGGACTCCTGATAGAGTCCCTCTATGCTGGCAGAGCAAGAACAAGAAACATACAGAAATCCACACGTTTTTATACAGATGAATAGGGTTGGAACATACTTAACGAGGGTCAACACCAATCATAAGCCGGGCATAGGTTGCCATGCGAGGTTACATTATTTCCGGCCAATCATAAATCGTCCATGTGCTGATCATGCTGCTGTTAGACATCAAAGGGTATACTTCCTCACCTTCCAACTTGGAATGTTCTTCCCTGTCCCTTATCTCCCAACCTGGAATGTCTTTCAACTTTGGCTAAGCTCGTTACCTATATTGATCTGCCATAAACATGGAGACATTCAGACCAGTCCTTGAATCACATCAAAGACTCTACATTGATAAGACCATGCAAACCTGCTGACTACGCAAACATATGGCCCAGCAGGAGGCCAGGCCACCTGTACCAATCTCAGTTACTAACTAATTAACCCTTTCTAACCATTTTGCATTCTGCTTCTTTGCCACGTAGGCATCTTAATATTTTACCGAAAACTGACCACGTAGGGATTCTCAGCCTAACCAGTGTTTTATACAGCTCCATCATAACCTCCTTGCTCTTATATTCTATGCCTCGACTAATAAAGGCAAGTATCCCATATGCCTTCTTTACCACCTTCTTTACTCTCTGTAGCCTTTCGCTCAGCCAACTTCCTGACCAAGTCCGTACTTTTCCCTCGATTCCATGGGCTTCTATCTTAGCTAACAGTCTCTTATGTGGGACCTTATCAAATGCCTTCTGGAAGTCCATATAAATAACATCCATTGACATTCCCCTGTCCACTACTTTTAGTCACCTCTTCAAAAAATTCAATCAGGTTTGTCAGGCACGACCTACCTTTCACAAATCCATGCTGGCTCTCTCTGATTAACTGAAAATTCTCGAGGTGTTCAGTCACCCCATCCTTAATTATAGACTCCAGCATTTTCCCCACAACAGATGTTAGGCTAACTGGTCTATAATTCCCTGGTTTCCCTCTCTCTCCTTTCTTAAAAAGCAGAGTGACATGTGCAATTTTCCAATCTAGAGGGACAGTTCCTGAATCTAGAGAACTTTGAAAGATTATAGTTAGGGCATCCGCAATGTGCTCACCTACTTCCTTTAAAACCCTGGGATGGAAACCATCTGGTCCTGGGGATTTGTCACTCTTTAGTGCTATTATTTTCTTCATTACTGTTGCTTTACTTATGTTAATTTTATCGAGTCCCTGTCCCTGATTCAATATTAGTTTTCTTGGGATTTTCTTGGCATGCTATCCTCTTTTTCTACTGTAAATACTGACGCAAAGTAATTGTTGAACATGTCCGCCATTTCACCATTGTCAATGACAATATGCCCACTTTCAGTTTTTAAGGGGCCAACACTGCTCCTGACCACCCTCTTTTTCCTAATGTAACTATAAAAGTTCTTCGTATTGGTTTTGCTATCCCTTGCAAGTTTCTTTTCATACTCTCTTTTTGTAGCCCTTACTATCTGTGACCCTTTGTTGATCTTTGTATCTTTCCCATTCACCAGGATCTGGGCCATTTTTTGCCTTTTTGTATGCCCTTTCCTCTCCCTCCCACCCTCCTCTCCCTATCTCCCATCCCCTCTCCCTCCCTCTCTCCCTCCCTCCTCTCTATCTCCCATCCCTTCTCCCTGCTTCTCTCCTTCCCTCCCTCCCACCCCACCCCCCCTCCCTCCCCCTCTCTATCTCCCTCTCTCCCTCATTGCCTTCACTTGTTCATGTCCAGCTCACGATGACACCGTCACTGTGACAAATGATGGACTTTAACCCTGGACTCGTTTCCTTGGTAACCATGACCCAACTGAATGTCTCCTGTTCACATGCATTGCACATTAGCTTAAAGTACGTCGAGCTGAGATAGGCTTTTGTTTTGCATCCTGCACAAAATCCGATCTGTAGATTTGGGCAAGACTGCGTTAGTTCGAAGGAAGTTCATTTTTTCCACCCACCTTTATTTATTTATTTTTAAAACCTAAGCTCTGATGGACACTTGGTGCATCAATATCAAATCCAGAAAGTCGCTGCTGCCCACACCAGATGGAGGAACGCCAGGAGTGCCCACATGGTATCAGGAGCCGGTCCATGCTTTGATTCAACAAGACACTCACAAGTGTATTATCGGTGAGAGCCTGTATAATCTAACCCCACATGCTTAGGTTCAGCCAGGGTGTGAGCTACAATTCTCCAGGGGTCCTCTGCAGACCCGTGTGATGGCTATTTGGGCATGGGGGGAGGAGGGGGTCATGATCCTGCAGAGTTGAAGCCAAGGTTTATGATGCGAACTGGCGTCAAGTGCCTCAATTGTGTCACATCGCTGCACTCACTCCGGGGGGGGGGGGGGGGTCGCGGGGGTGGGAGGTTTGCAATTCCCGATACCTCTTGTGATCCCACGATTTCGCAATGAAGTCTCGCAAATCCTAGGATTCCCAAGCAAGTATCGGGATTGCGCTTGTACAATGGAAGGACATTGCACGGCTGGATAATCAAAAAGGTAAACGCAGCTTGTCTGAGCAGATTTCCCATTTTTTCCCGAAGAGGGTGAACACCATTCATTCCTTGAAAAGTGATGGATTCATCATCAGAAGCTGGGCAACTTTATTTGCATCACATTGGCATCTTCGTCCAGACTCAGAAGAGCATATCTCCGTGAATTGGAAAGAAACATGCCAGTCAAATAGTAATGGTATAAAGCAAAGGATATAAACTATACCCAACTGAAAGGATTGTTACATTTCATGACTGTACTTCTGATGTTGCATTAATCAATTCTTAAATAAAGTAAATAAAAGACACAGAACATTATACTTACCAGTTTACCAAATGAATCAAACCTGAATTCATCCCATTTTAATTATCACTGTAGGACATCCTAGATACATTCCATGGATGTGAGTGATTTCACTGCCTGGTAACAGAGAGCTAGCTACCTATTACAGTGAGGTTACAAGGGAAATGATGGAATTATTTAACAGGCATTGCATTTCATACTGAATGTCATAAGCGCCAATGAGTGATGTTGGCTGCATTGAAAATGGCACATTGCTATAATTTGTTAGATTTATGTTGCGTTTTAAGAACATAAGAAGAATCAGGAGTGGCAAAAAGTATCACCAAAACTCATTCCTCCAGTATATTAACTCTCTCACCATGGCATATATTTTGAATTAAAAACAGAAAATGCTGGAAATACTCAGCAAGTCAGGCAGCATCTGTGGAGAAAGAAACAGTGTTAATGTTTCAGGTCAATGACCCTTAACCAATGTATTTTGAATAATGTTTTTGCCTCTGTTGCCTTTTTTAATAGATTATTATAAACATTTATCACAGTTTGAGGTTTGAAGTTTCTTTAGGTATCTGTTCTAAATTTACTATCAATAAGTTCCATAATTTGGCCTTACTTTCTTGACAAACTTTGAAGAAATGTTGGGCCAGAAATCGGGCAGAGCAGCGAGGTAACCCTCACCGCAGCTCCTGCGAATTTAATTAATGAAAATACTTACTGCGGGCTCTGTGGCATCAAATTGCTTGAATTTGAACTTTAAACAAAATGTGCGCTATCAACCAAGCCTCTGAGCAGCGTGAGTTGCCGCACGGCTGGAAAAGTCTGTGAGAATGGAAGACACACCCACAAAATCTGTCAGGAAGAGAAGTCACACCCACAGATTCAGGCTTCATTGCTCAGGCAGGCAAACAGACTTCATTCATTTAAAGTTAGTATTCTGTCTGTCATTGTAAATAAAAAAAATATTTTTTTATAAAATGCCAAAGAAATAATTGAATTAAATTAAAGAGACAGAAGGGAAAAGTAAAAAATAAAAATTTTTGGAATTTTTTAATTTCAACTTTTTTAATGGCCAAAAACTATTAAAATAAAGAGTAATATGAGACTCCACATTTTAAAATTTAACTTTTAGTTGTTTGGCAGACATTAAGACTAACTGCGCTGTTAAAACTTAGTTTCGACCTGGTATTTTTAAGTGTACCTGTTTGGTGGAGTAACTAGTTACTTTCCAGCTGGGTAGATAAGCAAGTTGGCGCTTTTTCAATGATTTCTCTGATTGCAGCATACGATGGCCCTTTAATTCGAAGCTGTCATATCGCCGGCGAACCACTAGGAGCAAGCTCACGATTTTCCCATTTTACTGCGCATATGCAAACACGGGAACTTGCTCCTTCAATTCACCACTAAAAACTGAGAGCACTGTTGAGCTCCTCTGTTATTTCAGGAGCGATTTCTGGCCCAATCTAGATTTACTTTATGTATACCATTTAATAGTTTATATGATTTGACAAGGTCCTCTTTTAACTTCTTTCTAAAATCGTAGATATGTTTAATTTTTGCACATGGCTCATCCTTTCTACAAAAGGGCCCATCTTGTAGGCCTATTCTGTCCCTTTCTTATGCAAGTGAACCTCTTTCATGATGCGGTAAGAAAAACTGAATTGCTCAAGTGTGTTTCACCAGTAGACCTTGTCTGATTTAACAGGCCTTGTCTATGGCGCCCTCAGAGAGGATGGAAATGAAAATTGTATGGAGTGCAAAACGGGCTGCTGATTCACTACCTCCCATTTTGTACGACCATCCGAGACAAATTTATACCACTCTATGTTTTAATCACCCTCTGTGTGGAAAAAATTCTTTGACTATTCCCCTTTGTTCTTCTACTGATAACCTTCAGAGTCCTCCTGTTATCGGTTCACCAACCAGTGAAAACAATCTTTCACTATTTACCCTCTCAAAACCTTTCATAATTTAAAAAATCTCTATTAGTCCCCTCTTCAACTTCCTCTGTTTAAGTGAAAAAAAACTTCATTTATCTGAATCTTTCTTCATAACAATGAGTAAAGGAATGACAGAGCGTCCGAAAAATAACATTAAATGTAAAATAGAACATTGGAATGTTTAAATTAATTTTTAAAATAAATTTGTGAACTCCAATATATCTGGCCCTTTTTGAGATTGTAACCAGAGCTTGGGCCTCAGCTATTTACAATCTATATTAATGACTTCGATGAGGGGACTGAGTGTAATGTATCCAAGTTTGCTGACGATACAAAGCTAGGTGGGAAAGTAAGCTGTGAGGAGGACACAACGTGAGGATGCAATGTGACCGGTGTATATACAGCAACAATGTGTACAGTATATGCTTTGCTTTGTATTCTATCCCGCTAATGAAACCAAGTACCTTATTGCCCTTTTTACTGCAGACAATCATAGGGCTAATTATTTCCTAGATTCATAAATTAAAATATTGTTTTTCTGCAACTACAGAACTGGGATCACAGATTCATCAGCGATACATGGAGGAGTCTAATAGTGTACAGAAACAGACTGTGGAGGATTCAAGAGCAGCTATTTTACTTTGGGTATAAAAGTTACTTCCTTTCTAATCACCAATTTTCTCCCCACCTCCTTTCTTGAAAGCAGTAGCACTGGTCACTCTCCGATACTTTGTCCAAATGCCCATTATTTATTGTGAGCTTGGGTTTTGGGCTCAACAGTGATGCCCTTCTTGCTGGAATAGCTCGGCAACGCAGTGAGTATTGCCTAGATGGGCATCACAGTTGAGCCCAATTCCATCCTCACCCAACACCCACACTTCCAGTAGGAATCACCAGATATCAATTCTGGAGCAGGTAGCTTAGCACAGATTTAGGAGGAGCACTTACAATTTGAGATAAATGCCTTGTTTCGGAGTTAGGGCAGACTTTTTGTGACCAGTGTCATTGCCCATGTGTGCAGTCCACATTCACAATTAAATTATCAGGGTGAGCTTGCAGGCAGATGGTGACCCACTTGTCTGCAGTTGAATCAGTGGATTAAAATTTTCTGCACTCCTGGGGGTCACAGTGACTGATGGGATGGTTCTCCAGAGTGAGGTAAATTTAAATCTGTTGACTTCACCCAGATAACTCTCTGAAGGTTGCTAATCTTCCCATTATTGCTTTGCTCACTCTCAAAGCCATTGGAGTCAATCTACAAATGTAAGCAATGAATGTCAGCACCTACTTGCACAGCTTGTATGTGATCGCATTAAGGTTGTAGTAAAGGTTAATGGAAAAGTTATTGGAACTGACTGTGTATGCACAATGTATCTTATCCCTCCCTGCTGTTTCATGCCAGTCGGTATCCATTGACAGTATCCTGGCTGATTTTCTCCTTCCTAACCTCGGTGCACTGAGGTCAATTATAGTATTCCTGGCTCAACTCAGATGTGCTAGCTCAGCACCAACTTCAATTGAATCTGGGACCTTCCTGGTTTTTATGACTCAAGTAATCACTCACTGAGTCATTAGGGGAGCCAATAGTTACTTTTTACTTCAGAAAGTAGTGTTAAGAGTTCCTCTGATGACTTAGTGAATAAATGCTTCATGTGCCAGTGAGCCATACAGTCCAAGGAAGTTCCAAATCCGACCACTGGTCAATGCCAAGTTAACTGTTCTCAGTGGGAGCACTGGGGTGGGAACATTATAATTTAATCTACTTCCCCAGAGTTAGAGAGCAGAGAAATCAACCAGAGTTCCCTCTTTCGATTGCTGTATGATGACTCCTGCTGGAAAATATGCAGTCTTAAGGTAAACAAGTTTTGGCTCAGCTGTTCACACACACACACACACACACAAATGCACACACACACACAAAGATGAATAGCTTGTCTACACTCATTATACAGGCTCACACATGAAGAATGAATACTTTGATAAAAAGTCCAAGAGAGCTGTTGGTGACGATGGAACCATGCCCCAACAATAGTCACCTCCTTCAGAAGAGGAAGAGAAAAGGGGGAGAAAGAATTTGAATATAACTGAAAGAATATTCTTTAACAATAGATGTATGTGATATGTCTTTCTCAATTACATGCATACACAGTAAGCACCTTGAATCAGTATAAATCTTAAAATATTATGTAAAAAGCCTCCCCTAGTGTAATTGAGACAAACAGACCAGAAAGATCCCAGGTTTGATCTCTGTTCTGCGCTGCTTTGGCTCACCTCAAACAGGTGGCAGTAATTGGCTACAATTGAACTCAGTGTCCATGGTTTGAGAGGGTTCCTACTCCTGATTGGCATCCAGAAACCCCTTCTGGAAGTGGACCTATATTGTCATTGGTGAGGGAGGATTAGGCTGAACATTGATATCCCCTTTTCTTTTCCTTGCCATGGGGCCAATCACAGCTTGGGTACAGTTAAAAAGATCGGCCATTTGGGGGAAGTACCAGAGGGGAACCGTAACCCCGTAAGATCATCAATGTGTAAATATGTTTATATATGTAGTATTGATTAAGGTGTGTACCACCGTGTTGTCGTTGCACATCTGAAGGATTCATAGAGAGCCTACTGAATACATGACTGATTGCCATATAAAGTCCTTTATTTCAAAGCTTTGGCATTTATATGTGAAGGAGGTATCCACACATTCCTTACTTCAATGTATTTTTACTTTGTGTAAATACAGTCTTACCACACACTTCAACTTTGATTTCCAGATAGAACAGTTGTCATTGGCAATGTTGCTCCATGGTATGGAGACAGAGTATAAACAATCTTTTGGCAAAATCCAATTTGTGGCCCTATAAATTGCTGTACACATAGTTTAAATTGTATGCTCTTTAACTAATCCAAAAAGATACATTGAATTATGATTGTGCCTAAAGTGTGCTTGATTATGATCATGGGGCTGCATGGGCTTCACATTTTATAGGGACTCTGCTGCTGTTCATGGCAGTCTCACAGATGTCAGGAGCCAAGGCTGAAGAAGGCACCTTAGGTCTCCTAGGATCCATCTTTGAAGACTTCTTGCTCCATCAAATAATCAGTGGATTGCCTTAAAATGAAGGCATTGTGAGTGCTGCCATAGAAGCAGGCACTCACATGCATGATGTTGTCACAGATGACCTGCATGTTGATGTAATAGAAGCCCTTGTGATTCATGAATGTATAAAAAGTTGGATAGCCAGGTGATGAAGGATAGACGACTAGAGCCTGGTCTTCAATTGCCTCCAAATCTTTATTCACAGAGAACACCCTTACACATCGTGCACCCCCTAGATAAGCTCCCTCCTATAAATTGAATCAAGAGAGTCCCCAATTGATACCTACCACCTGAATACAATTAATACTAATTAATATAAACCAGATGGATTAACAGAATGCTATGGAATTGTGTGGAGGAGCTCATAGAACAACAACTTGCATTTATATAGCACCTTTAATGTAGTAAAATGTACCAAGGTGCATCACAGGAGTGTTAGCAAACAAAATTTGACACCGACCCCCATAAGGAGATATTAGGACAGGTGACCAAAATGGTAGGTTTTAAGGAGCGTCTTACAAAAGAAGAGAGAGGTAGAGATGCGGAGAGATTAAGGGAGGGAATTCCATAACTCAGGGCCTAGGCAGCTGCAGGCACGGCCACCAACGGTGGAGTGATGAAAATTAGGGGAAGGGCAAGAGGCAAGAATTGGAGGAGCACAGAGATCTCAGAGGGTTGTAGGGCTGGAGGAAGTTACAGAGATAGGGAGGGGCGAGGCCATGGAGCAATTTGAAAACAAGGATGAGAATTTTAAAATCGAGGCGTTGCCGCACCAGGAGCCAGTGTAGGTCAGCGAGCACAGGGGTGATGGATGAACGGGACTTGGTATCCGTTAGGATATGGGCAGTAGAGTTTTGGATGAGCTTAAGTTTATGGAGGGTACAAGGTGGGAGGCCGGCCAGGAGAGCATTGGAATAGTCGAGTCTAGAGGTAACAAATGCATGGATGAGGGTTTCAACAGCAGATGAACTATGGCAGGGGCGGAGATGGGCAATGTTATGGAGGTGGAAGAAGGCAGTCTTGGTGATGGAGAGGATATGGGGTCATAAGCTCAGCTCAGGGTCAAATAGAATGCCAAGGTTGCGAACGGTTTGGCTCAGCTTCAGATAGTAACCAGGGAGAGGAATAGAGTCGGTAACCAGGGAACAGAGTTTGTGGCAGGGACCAAAGACAATGGCTTTGGTTTTCCCAATATTTAATTGGAGGAATTTCTGCTCTTCCAGTACTGGTTATCGGAAAAGCAGCGTGACAAATCAGAAGCAGTGGAGAAATCAAGAAAAGTGGTGGTGAGGTAGAGTAAGGTGTCGTCAGCATTCATGTTAGCTGATATTGTTAACGGTTCCTTCTGCTCAGGTACTGTTCCCCCTCCCCTTCAAATCTGCCATCGTCACCCCCCACTTCAAAAAAACCACCCTTGCAAGCTACTGCCCCATCTCCAACCTCCCTTTCCTCCCCAAAGTCCTCGAACGCGTTGTTGCCTCCCAACTCCATGCCCATCTTTCCCGCAACTCCATGTTCAAACTCCTCCAATCAGGTTTTCACCCCTGCTACAGCACTGAAACGGCCCTCATCAAAGTCACTAATGATATCCTTTGTGACTGTGACCATGGTAAACTATCCCTCCTCATCCTTATCAACCCGTCTGCAGCCTTTGACATGGTTGACCACACCATCCTCCTCCAATGCCTCTACTCCATCATCCAGCTGGGTGGGACTGCCCTCGCCTAATTCAATTCCTTTCTATCCAGTCGTAGCCAAAGAATCACCTGCAATGGCTTCTCTTCCCGCTCCCGCACCTTTACCACTGAAGTCCCCCAAGGATCTACCCTTGGCCCCTTCCTATTTCTCATCTACATGCTGACTAAAATTATGTCAGCCAAAACTCTTGGCCAACACTTCAAAAAATAAACTGATAGAAATTAGCACTGAAAGTAACACCCAACACAATGCTGAAGAACAATTCCACCTGCTGAAATTCTCCTGAAAATGCAGCAAGTTCCTCTTTAAATGCTGATTTCCGATCAGCCCAGGATGTGCCGGGCCCCATCACCTATTTTGTGCAGGCAAATTTAACACTCAGCGCATTCTGAATGAGAATCACAGGAAAGTGTGCATGCATTAACTTGCAACCATTAAATGGACTTAAATATTAAATTGCCATTTTCTGTTGAAAGCTCTTTAGGCCTACCTTATGCCCCAACCAGAAGTTTGAGTGTAGTGCAGAACGAGAAGAGATTTAGCAGGATTGATCTCCACCCAGTTTTTTAAGCTCCCAATGCCTGTTCTGCCATCTATAACGGCAACACAGGTCCTTCTATCCCTAAAGTACTGTAAAGTTGAGGAATTCTGTATGTATAAACCTATTAACAGAGCTCTTTTGGAAGAGTGATTCTCCTGGTGGATGCAACTGTTAGATTTTGCCTATAAATCATAATTTTGACCTACTTTCACTTTGTACTGTTACTGTTAAATAATGTGTACATTATATCTTTATTTTGCCATTTAGCTCTCCATATTGCTGCTCATTTACCCCTTCAGACACAAGGTAAGATAATCTGAGCCACAGATTATCCTGGCTGATATCAATGTTGCACCACAATAGGGTGACAAAAGGTGTTCTTTACGGCCAAACCATCTTTAACTCCCTGTCTAGGAATATGGCCAAGACCTAGTGAATCGTACCCACTGAGGAGAGATGAGTGTGAACAGTCATCTGCTGAGCCTAATGATGACTGCCAAAGTTCTCTACTCCTAAAGATTCAAAACCAATGAAAATGATTTGTCATAAGTAATGAATAGAGTAATTAACACCTATTACTCTTTTTGTGTAATACTTGTCCAGGCCAAGGCAGAGAAAGAGGAAGCAGTGAAAAAGGCTCTGCTTGAGGCTGAACAGGAAAAGCAAAAAGAGATAGAGAAACTAAAGAAGATACATATGAATGAAATTAAGGTAAGTGCATTCTTTAGCCATTTGCTACAACAATTGACTTGGAGATGAGAGTGTTAACAAGTGTGCCAAGGATGACCCATAGGAGATATTAGGAAGAGAAGAAGGCGGAGAAGCAAAAATAAAAACAGAAAATGCTGGAAATACTGAGCAAGTCAGGCAGCATCTGTGGAGAGAGAAACAGAGTTAACGTTTCAGGCCAATGACCTTTTGTCAGAACTGGAAGAAGTAAAGATTTAATAGTTTTTAAGCAAGTACAGATCCAGGGAAAGGAGGGGCGGGGAGGGGAGAGGAGGAAAGAACAAAAGGGAAGGTCTGTGATAGGGTGGAGGGGAAAGGGGGTGGTAACGGGACAAGTAAAGAAACAAAAGATGGGTCTCGAGGAGCTGTAAGTGGCAACATCAGAACCATTACCAGTACCTGCTATCTGAAAAAATTGGAGCAGTGGTTATGGTCTGAAGTTATTGAACTCCATGTTGAGCCTGGAAGGTTGTAAAGTGCCTAAACGAAAGATGAGGTGCTGTTCCTCGAGCTTCTGTTGAACTTCATTGGGACAGTGTAGGAGGCCGAGGACAGAGAGGTCAGGGTGGGAGTGGGACGGAGAATTAAAGTGGCAAGTGACCAGAAGCTCGGTCACGCTTGTGGACTGAATGGAGGTGTTCAGCAAAGCGATCAACCAATTTGTGTTTGGTCTCCCCAATGTAGAGGAGACCGCATCATAAGCAGCGAATACAGTATACGAAATTGAAAGAAGTACAAGTAAATCACTGTTCCACCTGGAAGGAGTGTTTGGGGCCCTGGATGGTGGAAGGGAGGAGGTGAAAGGACAGGTGTTGTATCTCCTGCTCTTGCACAGGAAGGTGCCATGGGAAGGAGAGTGGGTGTTGGGGGTGATGGAAGAGTGGACCAGGGTGTCACGGAGGGAACAATCCCTTCAGAATGCTGAAAGAAGAGGGGAGGAGAAGATGTATTTAGTGGTGGCATCACGCTGGAGGTGGCGGAAATGGCGGAGGTGTGGGGTGGAAGGTGAGGACAAGGGGAACCCTATCATGGTTCTGGGAGGGAGAGGAAGGGGTGAGGGCAAAAATGCGGGAAATGGAATGGAGACGGTTGAGGGCCCTGTCAACTACAGTGGAGGGGAATCCTCAGTTGAGGAAAAAGGAAGACATAGCAGAAACACTGGTGTGGAAGGTGGCATCGTCGGAACATATACGATGGAGTCGGAGAAGCAGAGGGGTTTTGGAGGGAATTTCAGAGTGCAGGGCCAAGGTGGCTAAAGGCCCGGCACCCAGTGGAGGGTGAAGGGAGATGGACATGTACAAAAGGTCGGACTCAGAGGAACAAACAGTTTGGGAGGGGGAACAATTGTGGTGCTGGAGAAGATCACCGAGATAGAGAGGGGTGAGGTCATGGAGAGATTTAAAAACAATGATGAGAACTTTAAATGTGAGGTATTAGGGGAATAAGAGCTAATGTAGGTCAGTGAAGGCAGGGGTGGTGAGCGAGCGGGATAGGAATTGGGCAGCAGAGTTTTAGATAAGCTGAAGTTTAATGTGCCATTGTTAGGGGTGAGGGTGGAAGGGCATGGAGAGAGAGGGATTTAATTAAGTGGTTGGTAGAATAGGAGTTTGGGGCTATTTTTGCCCTCCAGTCTGATCCTAGGGTACTGGGTGTTTTAGGCAGATGAATTGAGACCGAATAGGGCTTGATGTGGTCCAGCCAGATATGGCTTTGAATGGTTGCCAATTTTGTGCTAGGATGCTCAAGTTTAGACCTCTTGGACTGGAGGGAGTGAAGATGGGGGCCACACCAAGGGGAACAATATGGATGGAAGACATTGAAGGTTTTGCTGTGGATTAGGGCATTGGAAGTGGAGGTGAGGAAGTGGTTGAGTAAATCAAAATCAACAACTGCAGAGGTATCTGGCATATGGAGGACAAAAGGCTGGGCAATTGGGAGTTTGAAAGCATATTTGTAAGTGAAAAGGCTGTGAATGTGGGTAGGAGAGTTTATATGGACAAGAGGTTTAGGGAGGACATTAGGGCAGTGAATTCAGAGGAGAGAGGGCAAGGGGAGCCGAGAAGGAGATTGAAATCACCAAGAATGAGGAAATCTTCAGTGCAGAACATAAGCAAGGAAAGGAGGAAGGATATCTCTGGGAGAAACTCATGGTGGGGTTTGAGGGATAATAGACAACCATTTTAAAGGAAGGGTGACAGAGGTGAAATATGGTGATGTGCTTCAAGAAGAAGAAGGTTCCAAATGAGTAGAGAGAGAGGAAAAGATGCGATTTGGTGACAAGGGGCACACCGCCACCACAGAGATTTGGACAGGGCAGATGGTGGAAAATGTAAACAGGCAGGGAACTTCAGTAAGGGGCAAGGTATCATCATTTTTAAGCCAAGTTTCAGTCAAAGCCAGGATGTCAGTACGATAATCCACAATAAAGTCATGGCTGGCAAGGGCCATGTGTGCTACAAATGTGCCCTCTGTAGACTCAAGAACAGCAAAATATCATAAGATGAAATGTTATATAAGTTCTATGCAACTGTACTCAGCAGCAAGTCTGATCATTTTACTTAGATTACTGAGCTGCAATAAAACCCTTTGTATATTGTTATGGTTGGTATTACACAGTTTAACCCATAAGTGAAGTTAAACAGTGAGTATCAGCAGGCTATCCAATATGTAAAAGGTTGAATCACAATCAATTTTCACCCTGTGCTGACCTGACCTGCTCTATCATTATTTTGCACATTGGTGTGACATTTTTTTAAGAAAGGAGAGAGAGGGAAACCGGGGAATTATAAACCAGTTAGCCTAACATCTGTTGTGGGGAAATTGCTGGAGGATAGGGTGACTGAACACCTCGAGAATTTTCAGTTAATCAGGGAGAGCCAGCATGAAAGGTAGGTCGTGCCTGACAAACCTGATTGAATGTTTTGAAGAGGTGACTAAAGTAGTGGACAGGGGAATGTCAATGGATGTTATTTATATGGACTTCCAGAAGGCATTTGATAAGATCCCACATAAGAGACTGTTAGCTAAGATAGAAGCCCATGGAATCGAGGGAAAAATACGGATTTGGTTAGGAAATTGGCTGAGCAAAAGGCGACAGAGAGTAGGGATAATGAGTAAGTATTCACATTGGCAGGATGTGACTAGTGGAGTCCTGCAGGGATCTGTCTTGGGGCCTCAATTATTCACAATATTTATTAACGACTTAGATGAAGGCATAGAAAGTCTCATATCTAAGTTTGCCGATGACACAAAGATTAGTGGCATTGTAAGCAGTGTGGATGGAAACATAAAATTACGAAGCGATATTGATAGATTAGGTGAATGGCAAAATTGTGGCAAATGGAATTCAATGTAGATAAATGTGACGTCATCCACTTTGGATCAAAAATGGATAGAACAGGGTACTTTCTAAATGGTAAAAAGTTAAAAACTGTGGATGTCCAAAGAGACTTAGGGGTTCAGGTACATAGATCATTGAAGTGTCATGAACAGGTGCAGAAAATAATCAATAAGGCTAATGGAATGCTGGCCTTTATATCTAGAGGACTAGAGTACAAGGGGGCAGAAGTTATGCTGCAGCTATACAAAACCCTGGTTAGACCGCACCTGGAGTACTGCGAGCAGTTCTGGGTACCGCACCTTCGGAAGGACATATTGGCCTTGGAGGGAGTGCAGCGTAGGTTTACTAGAATGATACCCGGACTTCAAGGGTTAAGTAACGAGGAGAGATTACACAAATTGGGGTTGTATTCTCTGGAGTTTCAAAGGTTAAGGGGTGATCTGATCGAAGTTTATAAGATATTAAGGGGAACGGATAGGGTGGATAGAGAGAAATTATTTCCGCTGGTTAGGGATTCTAGGAGTAGGGGGCACAGTCTAAAAATTAGAGCCAGACCTTTCAGGAGTGAGATTAGAAAACATTTCTACACACAAAGGGTTGTAGAAGTTTGGAACTCTCTTCCGCAAACGGCAATTGATACTAGCTCAATTGCTAAATTTAAATGTGGGATAGATAGCTTTTTGGCAACCAAAGGTATTAAGGGATATGGGCCAAAGGCAGGTATATGGAGCTAGATCACAGATCAGCCATGATCTTATCAAATGGCAGAGCAGGCACGAGGGGCTGAATGGCCTACTCCTGTTCCTATGTTCCTATGCTCAATGCTGGAGACTGAATTAACAAAGCCCACCAGACCAACACATGTTGCAACTTTTGTGTACTTTTGTGGCCTCTGAGATCATTCATCTAATGATAGAAATCTTGCTGTAATTTATGCTGTAGAATAAGCATGCAAAATATCTTTTTCAGTGTAGTACTTGATTTCTGGGCTCTGTAAAACCCAATCTCTTGACAAAGTCGCTTGATTCATCATTCTATTTTATTAGGAAGAAATACGAAAAACAGAGATTAAGATGCAATGGCAACAAGAGGAGCAGGTGAGTAAGGAGCATGAACTTGGGAAACAACGCCTGGCTCATGAAATCCAGCAGACACTTTACAAATGTGGAACTGAAAAGGCCAAGGCTGTAGCTGCGGCAAGACAAGAAGAAAAGGAAATTGCGGCCCATACTCTCCAGCAAGTGGTAATGTAAGTTCTCACTGTCGCTGTATGTATGCAATGGTAGCTGCAGGTGCTGTTGTAGCAGATGGAATAGCTCTGCATCTCTCTCTCTTCTGACCAGACACTTGTTTCCCATCATTGTTGCCAAGTAGATGCAACATTACCTTCAGATATGGTTGATGTGGCATCTTGATGGGTGTGGTTAACTAAGCTATCAATCTTCCCGGCATGTCTTCTTTCATGCAGTGCCATGGAAAGCAGGACATACAGTGATCCAAGGAAGCATCTGACATATCACTGTTAGTCAGGCATTGACACATCTTTGTGGTGCCATAGTTGTCCCAGCTTCCTTTGAGAATAGGAGCCTCTGCATTCACCAATCATCTGCCAAAGTGAGGTATGTTCCCTTCTGTCTGCAGATGTGGCTATGGGGTACCAACGAGTAGCCCCTTCTTCTTCCAAACACCTCAAATTATTGATTTGCATTGGGAAACTCAATAGGCGATGCAAGGGAAAAAAAATAGAACAATTGTCACGAAGGCTCATGAGAACCTAAGGCCAACAGGACAAAAACAAACACAATCCAAAATAGTCCAGAAATGCCCGAAAAACACTTTCCTTTGTATTACTGTTCCTTTTAAATTACCTCTCATTCCCTTGAAGCATTGGACACCTGGTGGTTTACGGTGGATGTCCTGTGCACCCACACCTTGAGAAATTGCATGTAGGATGTCTCTGCCCTCATTTCTATACTTTAATGAAGCTCCCATTGGGGCTGATTTCTGCTGAATTTCGTTTTCATTATGTCCCAAAATGCACCCATAACAGTCACTTTCACACTTTCCTGACTTCTGAGTCTTAGCCTTCAATTTCCTTCCCCACTCCCAATTTTCCCCTCTTGTTCTGAAATTGGTGACTCATATTGGGGTAGAGAAAGATCATCAACCTAAAATGTTAAGTCTGTTTCTATCTCCACAGAAGCTGCCTGACCTGCTGAGTGTTTCTAGCATTTTCTGTTTTTATTACAGTTCTATAGACATTAGCAGGCCTCTGATATTTTGTCCAGGCAGCCATTCTACAAACATGAGACCAGGACATTTGACTGTGGGACTTTGCAGCCAAGCCTAATCCTGTCCTCACCTGGGGTTGGAATTTTCTGTGGGAGAGTAATTGGGATGTTACACCCAAAAGTACACCCATTTGTGCACCCATTTTACCGATGTCTATTTACACGCAAATCTTGTGCCAATCTCATTAATTAATGCTAGAACGTAAAAATGGGTGGAAATCGGTGTACTTGGGGCCTGAGGAAAGCGCAGAATTCATACCTTTGTTAAGTATAAAAAATAAAATTTCAAGCCATCTATCGTTCATGCACATTCGGCACAGTATGTTTAAGAACATACAATCGTAGAAGCATTTCAATTTTTATTGTGATTTATACTGTTGCCATGAAAATGCATTCAAAGAAACAGAAAATATAGTGCAGGTCTCAGTGAGGATATATATAAAAAACTGCAATAAAACACTAAATAAAATGACTTTGTTTCCCGCTGCCGTTAAATTCTGGGTGTAATTTTACACGCGTTTTGAAGCAGCAAAATTGCAGAAAATTCACCTGTGCGGCTCTTTAGCCTGGGGACAGAGCCATTATAATGAGCCAAGATGCATTCAAGTGCAGGGATCGATAGACAGGCATGAAAGAGCAACGAAGTTCAGGTGTAATTACACGCGCAACACACCTATGCCCGTGATTCCTCGATCTTTTATGCCAGGCATTTGCTTTACACCCCGATTACATGTGTCCCTGGGCGCAAATACACAGGAAATTCCCCCCCTTGATGTCTAAAGGATAAATTCACCAATCCCACCCTACCAGTGGGGAGCTGTGTTCAAAGGAAATGTGTTCAAATCAGAGCAAAGGCTGCAACACTCTGAGATTTTCAAGTTAACTCAGAACTTTGCAGCAAAAGCTGACTGTACATCACACATCTCTTGCACTAACAATTTTTCCTGCTGCTACTAGCTCTCCAGCTGCACTGTCATCCTGCTATACCTCTTTTCTGCAGCAGTGCAGGAATTCTGTCAGGTAGGTGTCTAAAGCAAGCGTATGCTGGCATTTATAGCAGCCAAAAAGTGAACATACTCCAAAATCTTAATACGTGTATACACCAAGTATGTATACCTGCTTGTACCCTTGACTACATTCACGTCCTTACATCCCAGGGGTCCTGGAACCTGGTATTCTGTCCTCACAAATGCTCGACTGAGATCAGCTAACTCAATGCAGACCAGGAATTTCTTCTGCATTTACCCACTGACCCATTAGTTTTTCCAGATTGCTTAATGTAAAATTCCTTGTCATTATTTGCCAATTTTTTACAAAGGCACTGCTCAATGGTCTGCCCCAAATTTTTGAATATCAGCGCACATCTCAACAAGTCTTATTAAATGGGAACACTAGAAAAAATATGTTAAAAAGACCATCTACACGAAAGGAGCTATTTGCTTTTTATTTATTGAAAATGCAGCATCATAGAGATGCACCATGTTGGATGTCCCAGTTGGAAAAGATCCACACGGAGGTTTTGATTCCTAGCTGGTATTCAGCGTTTATATTTTAGCACCAGGACTTGTATTGAGGAGCAGAAAGGATAAATAGTCAGATAAATTGGAACCAATCAGAGCTGTGAAATACACTATCCAAATGGAACTTTATTCCATCTGGATACTAACATGGTAGGAGGTCAATACAAACATTAAATATCTCCTCTCAGGTATAGGTCTCAAATCATCTTTAATAGTGCTTCAGAGGGAGTACTTTACTCTTGAAGGAAAACACAGTTAAAATTGTGAAAGCATTCTCTTCTACAGCTAATGTGGAAGGGTGGTTCTCGTCTAAAGAGGCAGATCTTTAGTGCCCACCCACCATGCAGGAGGCTGGGACATCATTCCACACTGCCCCTGAATTAACTGCTCCCTCAACCTCTTCTGAGCCAGGCCATATATCTACAGCCTCCCAACTCCATGGGACTCCTTTTCCATCCAGGGTCTACCAGCTGAGTAAATTTAGTAAACATCTTCTCGATGCTCAAATGCAGCTGATGCTCCTATTGAGGGAAGCCTGACATCATGTTCACTAATGAGTAGAGCTTATTTAAGAGAGAGAATTTGCTAAATAACTGTTTGACCTGTGATTTTCACAAGCTCTGGGCGGTGTATATTGCAAGAACAATGTACAAAACAATTGTGAACGGCTTTAAAACGTTGTGTCACTTCAGAAAAACGGTTCACAAGTTCTTGTGCAGTAAAAATAATAACACATTAGATTTAAACCTATATCTAAATTCCAGTAGTCATCATTTAATAGCCTACATTTCATGATGTGTTATTTCGGATATAACAAACGGGACATAATTGTCTAAGGATGACACTATCAAGGTACTGTAATTGATGTAAACATCCATCTTAAGTCATGTGTGCTTGTGCAAGAGTTCCTATAATAGACCATTACATTGATTTTATTATTTTATGAAATTTGGTGTATGGACCAGGCACTTTGGATGGGATAATATTTGATGGTTATAATCTAGATCTATTAGAAGTGAAAAGGAGCTTCATATTTGAATGAAGCAAGCTGCAGAAATAGTATTTTGTAAAAGCAATAAAGCCCACAGTTAAAATTTTGAAACCATATAATTGTGGTGCACATGTTGTGCTAATTAAGGTGAAGGATCTCAGTGATGTAGATGTTCTTGTACCAAGTTCAGCATGTCCAGAAGCAGACTAATGCTTAGCTTGCTGTAAACCGTATCAATAAACTCAGAATAACACTGTGATTTTGTTCCCCACTTCCAACACCATCTAGATGGCCCCAATGAGTAAGGTTGAACAGTTTGTGCTGAATTATGAGCAGTTATATGTGTGGATTCATGGGCCTTAAGACTGTAACTTGATTATGGATCACCCAAAATTATTTCATGTAGAATTCTTACAAACAGCAAAGAGAGGAAACTTTTACTTTATTTGGACTGGCTCGAACCCAAGACTCAGGACAGAAAGGATAGTATGTTAACTCAGTACTGTCCCCAGACCACAAATTCATAATTCTGTTCCACATGTGTTTTTTTTTATTTACAGCTTGGTACTAATGCTACATTTGCTTATTTTTAATCAGAAAGTTACAATTTGAGGAAGAAACACGAAGTCAATTTGTGCTACAAGAATCTTTGCAGACCCAAAAAGAGGAGTATGAAAACAAAATCATAGTTGAGGTTGCTAAAGCTCGCAGTGAAGAAAAGGCTCTAGCTGAGGGACCCATCATTGTCTTACAAAGTAGACATCAATCTGAAATAGACCAGTTAAAACGCTTGCTGTGCGATAAAGAGGTTAACCTCAAAGAGGTTTTCAATCAGGTGGAAACCATGACTGTCTTAGAATTGGAGTTGGAGACGGAGCTACGAAACACAAGAAAAGCTTTCCAGGACTACATTAATCTCACCTTCCCAAATTTAGCCCCTGGGCAAGCAGAATTCATCCTCCCATCTCGACCAATGTGCAGAGATTCATGTACCAGTTTGCATACGTGTAAACCCCATAAAGCTCAAAAACGTCCACAAAAGTAATAAAGAATACTTGGAAATGTTTCCAATTTGATTAAAATTGAAACATAATAATAATTACAATTTGTACAAGACTGATCAAGAATGAAATCATTGCTTCTCTAGTTACACTTTCATATCCACTGCCTCAGTACAGTAACAAAAGCATTATTATCAATCGTAACTATATAGTAGAATAGAGGCCGCAGCAGGCCACAGAATCCCTGGATTTAGTACTACATCGGAATCTCATCATCAATAATCTTTAAAAAGAAATTAAAATAATTACAATTATGAGTAAACTAATTTTCTATTTTTTGCTGAATTTTTATTTGAGCAATGACTGGTGATGACACCACAGATATTAGATTGATGGGGGAGTTTCTGATTCAGAAGAAAGATAAATAAATATGCACAGTTGAGATGGCATAAATATCGAACCAACCTGAATTCACGATTAAATTTACAGTTGTTAATTCAATTCCCATATACTTACAAAAAAAGTGAAAAGGGTGAAACTCATTATTATCATCAAGAGATGCAAAAAGTGTTCATTCTGGAACCCATATATTGAAATAAATCAAATTAATTTACTTAAAATCTTAAATTAACATTATAGATTAAAAAAGTGCAATTTATGACAAACTTTGTTGTCTTAATAATCTATAAGAGAAAAGATAGCCGTGGCCAGAAAGGGGAGAACATTCTCAAACCAGAGACATATCATAACCATTTCACAATGTTTGGTAATGCAGTAATATAAGGGGCAGATTTTCATCTTAACTGCCTGTGTGTTAGGCATTGCCTAGGTGCAGCACGGAAAACATGGCAGCAAGGATCGCACAATGGTAACAGAAGGCGCCTGATTTTCCATTTAAATTAATAGAAGGAAAATCTAGTGGGTTCTGTATGGGTTGTGCTATCCTTCCCATCAGATTTCCTTTCTGCGCTCCACCCAGGCAGTAAAGATGAAAATCTACCCCAGAGGTTGCATAAAGTGAAATAGCTTTACCCTGACCATGTCTGTACCCCATATAAAGCACAGCAGCGTAGTCTATATCTGTAACACTGCAAATTAACATTGAAACTTTAATGTTAATATAAGAGAGAACAAACAGTAAGTCGTATCAATAGATTGTTCTTATTATTAGACGCTGAGTATTTATTTATCTGTTTGTATCTTTTTAAAAATAATATTAGGTAAAAATCCAACATAAATCCTAAGTCTGCAACTACAAATATAACAAATTATTTCCTCCAAAATCAAAATCATGTAAAGCACTCATTAGTCTTTAAGGTTAGGATGCTAATGGGCACTCTTCATTTCCATGGCAGTTCTTGATCTCCTTCGCCAGGTCCTTCATGCCAGCTCCTTTCCTCCAAGACCAAATCCCTCATGTGAGCCCTTCTCTTCCATAGCCAGCTCCATCAGGTCAGCTCTTGTCCGTCTTGGCTAGATCCCTCATGGTAATTATTACCTGCCATGGTCAGCTCCTGTGCATCTTGGCTAGATCCCTCATGGTAATATTAATCTGCTGTGGTCAGCTCTTGTCTGTCATGGCTAGATCATTCATGGTAACATTAATCTGCCACGGTCAGCTCCTGTCTTGTCTAGATCATTCATGGTAATATTAATCTGCCACGGTCAGCTCCTGTCTTGTCTAGATCATTCATGGTAACATTAATCTGCCACGGTCAGCTCCTGTCTTGTCTAGATCATTCATGGTAATATTAATCTGCCATGGTCAGCTCCTGTCTTGTCTAGATCATTCATGGTAATATTAATCTGCCACGGTCAGCTCCTGTCTTGTCTAGATCATTCATGGTAATATTAATCTGCCACGGTCAGCTCCTGTCTTGTCTAGATCATTCATGGTAATATTAATCTGCCACGGTCAGCTCCTGTCTTGTCTAGATCATTCATGGTAACATTAATCTGCCACGGCCAGCTCCTGTCTTGTCTAGATCATTCATGGTAATATTAATCTGCCACGGTCAGCTCCTGTCTTGTCTAGATCATTCATGGTAACATTAATCTGCCACGGTCAGCTCCTGTCTTGTCTAGATCATTCATGGTAATATTAATCTGCCATGGTCAGCTCCTGTCTTGTCTAGATCATTCATGGTAATATTAATCTGCCACGGTCAGCTCCTGTCTTGTCTAGATCATTCATGGTAACATTAATCTGCCACGGTCAGCTCCTGTCTTGTCTAGATCATTCATGGTAATATTAATCTGCCACGGTCAGCTCCTGTCTTGTCTAGATCATTCATGGTAATATTAATCTGCCACGGTCAGGTCATTTGTGGCAACAACTGTTCTCCAAGCTAAGGTTCCAAAGCCATAAAAAAAGCAAACCAAGCTGGGGTTCATTTCTGGAGGGATAGAATTGAAAAACAGAGAAGTTATGTTAAACTTTTATAGAACCTTAGTGAGACCACACTTAGAGTACTGTGAACAGTTCTGGTCTCCATATTATACAAAGGATATAGAGGCACTGGAGAAGGTGTAAAAAAGATTTACTAGGATGATACCAGAACTGAGAGGTTATATCTATCAGGAAAGATTGAACAGGCTGGGGCTCTTTTCACTCGAAAAGAGAAGACTGAGGGGTGACCTGATTAGATTATGAAAGGGTTTGATAGGGTATAGTGGAAGATTTTATATAATTATATAAGTTTCTAAATAAAAATAATGAAAGTTAAAATAAATTAAGGTGAAATATATGAAATAGTGCATTAAAATTTATTTATGCTATGTAAATATAAAATCAGTTGGCCTGAAAAACCTTACAGCTATTCTCTGCTTGACCCTCACCGGATTTTCTGGGGTCAGGGCAGAATAAGCTGCATGTATGTGGTTGGCACCTGTGCCAGTGTGGGCACATCCTGGGTACCCACAATGAGCGGGTGGGTGGGTGGAGAGGCAGGATGTAAAACACCAGATGGCCACTGGTGAGCACCCCCAAAGAACAAGCTCCCCTCGTGGATTGACTCCCTTTGTAGCAGATCTTGAAACCCTGATGGGTACCACTTCCACCCCTAGCTAGCCTGTACTCCGGGTTCATCCTGATGTCTAGGTCGCTGCATGGAAGTGGAGCCATGGAGATTCCTGACATGGGAAATTGCTCCCCTTGACCTCACCCTCTAATGTCATGGGCCATGTTTACGGCCCTTTCAGAAATTGGCGGCCATTGGGATTCTGAGTGGAGGTGGACATTTCCGGATCCTGCCAGATTTCCAGCCCTGCTGAAGGTGTAGCACTCAGCTTCTGCTGGGGAATCAATTGGGCCAGAGGATTTTCAGGCCCTGTGTACACGAATAAAAACTCTGTGCAGAGCAAATATTTTAATATAATAAGAACATAAGAAATAGGAAATCATGGCTCATCTCCTAACTCAACTCCACTTTCCTGCCCTAACACCATACGCTTAATTCCCTTAGTGTCCAAAAGTCTATTGGTATCAGTATGGAATATATTCAACGACTGAGCATCCACAGCCCTCTGGGGTAGAGAATTCCAAAGATTCACAACCCTCTGAGTGGAGACATTTTTCCTCATCTCAGTCCTAAGTGGCCAACCCCTTATCTTGAGACTATGACCCCTAGTTCTAGACTCTCCAGGCAGTGGAAACAGCATCTACCCTGTCAAGCCCTCCAAGAATTTTATAGGTTTCAATGAGATTACCTCTCATTCTTCTAAACTCCAGAGGATATAGGCCCATTCTACTCAATCTCTCCTCATAGGACAACCCTCTCATCCCAGGAATCAACCTAGTGAACCTTCGTTGCACCCTCTCTAAGGCAAATATATCCTTCCTTAGATAAGGAGACCAAAACTGTACACAGTACTCCAGGTGTGGTCTCACCAGAGCCCTGTATAATTGCAGCAAGACCTCCTTACTCTCATACTCCAACCCCCTTGCAATAAAGGCCAACATATCATTTGTCTTCCTAATTACTTGCTGTACTGCATGTTAACTTTCTGTGATTCATGTACAAGGTCACCCAAATCCTTCTGACTACCAATATTTCTTAGTCTCTCACCTTTTAAAAAATTTTCTATTTTTCTATTCTTCCTACCAAAGTGGATAATTTCACATTTCCCCAAATTATACTCCATCTGCCACCTTCTCGCCCACTCACTTATATCCCTTTGCAGCCACTTTGCATTCTTCTCACAGCTTACTTTCCCACATAGCTTTGTATCGTCAGCAAACTTGGATACATTACACTTGGTCCCCTCATCTAAGTCATTGATATATACTGTAAACAGCTGAGGCCCAAGCACTGATCCTTGCGGCACCCCACTAGTTACAACCTGCCAAACTGAAAATGACCCATTTATTCCTACACTGTTTTCTGTCTGTTAACCAATCCTCAATCCATGGTAATATATTATCCCCAATCCCATGAGCCCAAATTTTGTTTAACAACCTCTTGTGTGGCACCTTATCGAATGGCTTTTGAAAATCCAAATATACTACATCCACTGGTTCTCTCTTATCTGCCCTGCTAGTTACACCCTCAAAAAACTCTAATGGATTTGTCAAACATGATTTCCTTTTCAAAAAAGTGTTATTAAAAATAATGTGCATATTCAATTTAATTTCATAGATTTTTTTGTACAGGTATATAATAAAAATACTTTTAAAATTTGATATTTATGTGAGTGTCAGTATCTGTGCTAGTTAGAACAGAACTTCAGTTCAATAACTGATAGTTGGATAGACACTAGGTAAGTTGGGACGTTTGGGTTGAGCAATAGGGAGGTTTGAAAAAAACACAAGCATTAGGAGCCAGAGTTAAAAAACACAACAGAAATGGAACTGAAGAAAGCAAATAAAGGGATCAAGAGTTGTAGCAAAATATCGGGAGCAAGAAATTTCAACAGGGAGTCTGCAGAGGAGACTGGTTGACAGCCTAAGGAGACTTGGGTATCCCACCTGGCGAGTTAGGTTAAAATTACCCTGTATGTCTCATCTCCTCGCACTAATCACCCACGATCACCTCGACTTCTTCCCTCATAGCCCCTTATTCCCCACTTCCCATCCACCTCACTCTCCTCTTTCTAGGCATCTTGCCCCTAATCTCCCTCCCCCTCCTCCTTCCCCTGCCAAGTGCCCAATTTTGTAATCAGTCTCTCAGCCCTGAGCTGGGAAATAGGCTTCTAGTTTTATAAAAAGCTTACAATGTACTATCAGTCAGCAAACACCTAATAAAAAGTGCCTAATAAAACTCAATGTCTGTTAAATCGGTACTGAGTTTTATTACGTGCTTACACTGTATTTGCTGGCTGTTGCAAGCACATTGGGTGACAAATGGGTAAAAAATAGAAATGGTGGGCAGGCCTAAGAGTCAGGGCTAGCAGGACCACATCAAATGATCCTTTCTAGCCTTGCACAGGTAAATGTTTGTACTATAGTGCTGTCACAGTGCCAGCTAGTTTGGATATTCAACAAGGAGGACTGAATCAGCACTGCATTAAAATGATAGGAAAACTGATTGAAGTGAAAATAGAAATGTGATGGAAATAGCATGAAAGACTGCATGACACAAGTGTGACCTTAATACAAAAAAATGACAGCTATAGCAAGTAAGTGTTACACAACAGGAAATGCTTGCACATGTAAGACTTTTAATAGTAATTAACAGATCTCCCCATTGCATTGCTCACAGTGATTTAGAGCACATGCTGTTTTAAAACAATAGAGGGTAGATCTTGACTTTGTGTGATTGTGTAAAATGGGTGATAGCGAGTCAGCAGCCTGTTTTACATCTCTACCGATTTTTATTTCCATTGACTTAATTGATTCCCCACCCCAATCCCCCACCTTCACTGGCTCCACCACTAGTGGTTACCTTAAAGCTTTCCTCTTTGACAAAGCTTTTGGTCACATGTCCAATTATGGCTTGGTGTCAAATTTTGTTTGATAATCGCTCCTGTGAAGCGCCTTGGGACATTTTACTACGTTAAAGACGCTATATAAATGCAAATTGTTGTTGTTACCTCCTGGTGTGTCTGCTCCTGAGCCTGGCAAAAACCACCAAGCACAGGCCCAGGATCACCGGGGAGGGTTCGGCCCTAGTACGAGATCATGTGGTGTTCATTAGTTTGCTTGAAGCTTTCTGCGACAGGCGGGCACCGCAGGATACCGTCTGATCAAAGCTGAGGATAGAATTACTATTTAACATTTGCACGCATTTTTAATTGACTGGATCACTGGCTTTGTTTTAAGTTTTGTAAACAATTTTACAACACCAAGTTATAGTCCAGCAATTTTATTTTAAATTCACAAGCTTTCGGAGATTTTCTCCTTCCTCAGGCAAATGTTTCAAGATCTCCTTGAAGCCTACGCATTTATACATATTGAACAATAGTAAATGGTGTTTACAGACTGCCTCTGCAACTGCCCGTTGCCAAGGCAATCACCGTGTTCAGACAGAGAGGTGTTACCTGCAGAACCTCCGAATACACATTCAATAAAAAAACAAACAGGGAAAAAAAAACAGAGAAAAAAAAACACAGAGAGAGGCAGAAACATCCGGAAGGCAGAGAGAGCCAGCAAATGACCCATTATATTAAAAACAGATAACATTTGTTCGCTGGTGGGGTAACGTGTAGCGTGACATGAACCCAAGATCCCGGTTGAGGCCGTCCTCATGGGTGCGGAACTTGGCTATCAATTTCTGCTCGACGATTTTGCGTTGTCGTGTGTCTCGAAGGCCGCCTTGGAGTACGCTTACCCGAAGGTCGGTGGATGAATGTCCATGACTGCTGAAGTGTTCCCCGACTGGGAGGGAACCCTCCTGTTTGGCGATTGTTGCGCGGTGTCCGTTCATCCGTTGTCGCAGCGTCTGCATGGTCTCGCCAATGTACCATGCTCTGGGGCATCCTTTCCTGCAACGTATGAGGTAGACAACGTTGGCTGAGTCACAGGAGTATGAACCATGCACCTGGTGGGTGGTGTCATCTCGTGTGATGGTGGTATCTGTGTCGATGATCTGGCATGTCTTGCAGAGGTTACCGTGGCAGGGTTGTGTGGCGTCGTGGACGCTGTTCTCTTGAAAGCTAGGTAGTTTGCTGCGAACGATGGTCTGTTTGAGGTTGGGTGGCTGTTTAAAGGCGAGTAGTGGAGGTGTGGGGATGGCCATAGCGAGGTGTTTGTCCTCATTGATGACATGTTGAAGGCTGCGGAGAACATGGCGTAGTTTCTCCGCTCCGGGGAAGTACTGGACGACAAAGGGTACTCTGTTGGTTGCGTCCCGTGTTAGTCTCCTGAGGAGGTCTATGCGATTTTTTGCTGTGGCCCGTCGGAACTGTCGATCGATGAGTCGAGCGTCATATCCCGTTCTTACTAGGGCGTCTTTCAGCGTCTGTAGGTGTCCATCGCGTTCCTCCTCGTCTGAGCAGACCCTGTGTATTCGCAGGGCCTGTCCATAGGGGATGGCCTCTTTGACGTGGTTAGGGTGGAAGCTGGAAAAGTGGAGCATCGTGAGGTTGTCCGTGGGCTTGCGGTAGAGTGAGGTGCTGAGGTGCCCGTCTTTGATGGAGATTCGTGTGTCCAAGAAAGAAACTGATTCTGAGGAGTAGTCCATGGTGAGCTTGATGGTGGGATGGAACTTGTTGATGTTATCGTGTAGTCTCTTTAGTGATTCCTTGCCGTGGGTCCATAGAAAGAAAATGTCGTCGATGTATCTGGTGTATAGTGTTGGTTGGAGGTCTTGTGCAGTGAAGAAGTCCTGCTCGAACTTGTGCATGAAAATGTTGGCGTATTGGGGTGCGAATTTGGTCCCCATGGCTGTTCCGTGTGTTTGGGTAAAGAACTGGTTATCGAAGGTGAAGACATTGTGATCCAGGATGAAGCGGATGAGTTGTAGGATGGCTTCCGGAGATTGGCTGTTGTTGGTGTTGAGTATTGATGCTGTCGCAGCGATGCCGTCATCGTGGGGGATACTGGTGTATAGTGCCGAGACGTCCATCGTGGTGAGAAGTGTTCCTGGTTCAACTGGTCCGTGGGTACTGAGTTTTTGTAGGAAGTCTGTAGTGTCACGACAGAAGCTGGGGGTTCCCTGTACGATGGGTTTCAGGATGCCCTCGATGTATCCAGAGAGGTTCTCACACAGGGTTCCGTTGCCTGATACGATGGGACGTCCGGGTGTGTTGGCTTTGTGTATCTTTGGGAGGCAGTAGAAGTCTCCCACGCGGGGATTACGTGGGATGAGAATGCGTAGGATGCTTTGAAGGTCTGGATCGAAGGTCTTGATCAGTTTGTTGAGCTGGTGGGTGTGTTCTTTGGTCGGATCTGCGGGTAACCGTCTGTAGTGTTCCTGGTTGTCCAGTTGTCGGTATGCTTCTTTGCAATAGTCTGTTCTGTTCTGTATGACTATGGCTCCTCCTTTGTCCGCTGGTTTGATGACGATGTTGCGGTTGGTCTTGAGAGCGTTGATGGCGTTGCGTTGTGCTCGGGTGACATTCTGGACTGTCTTCTGAGTGCGGCTGATGAATCTGGCATTGACGCATTTCCTGACAGCTTGAGCATACATGTCCAGCTGAGGGCAGCGACCCTCCGGAGGAGTCCAGTTTGACTCTTTCCTCTTCGGTTGCTGTACCGCGGATCCCTCTGTCTGCTGTTCCGGATCGTCGATTGTCTCATTGGGTTCGCTGCTGAAATCTTGGGGTTTGTGGTAGAATTCCCGGAGCCTCATTCTCCTGATGAATTCCTCTGTGTCCGCCGCGAGACTAGTGGGGTCCATTTTGGTAGTGGGGCAGAAATTGAGCCCTCGGCTGAGAACTTCGATTTCGTCTGGTTGAAGGGTGTGGTCGGATAAATTGACAATAGACTTCCCTGTGGTTGCAACCGTGGTACCAGGGGAAGCTTGGTCGTTGCTGGTGGTGATGCCGAGTTTCTCAAGCTTCCTGCTCTTGGTTTTCATGTAGGCAGCGTAGTTCCGTTGCCTCGTCTGTTTGGCGGTATAACGTAGCTGGTCTGCTGTGTCCTGAGTACAGGTTGAGAGTATGGACTCTATCTTGGTTTCGAGGTTGTGGCGTCTGCTGTAGAGTTGGTGTATGAGATGGTTGCGGAGTGTGCGAGAGGTACGGCGGCAGAGTCTCTCAGCGTAATCCGAGTTGTATGTGGACTTGAGTGGGTTCGTGATCTGGAGTCCTTTCGGGATCTTGTCTGCTTTCTTGCAGCTCTGTAAAAACTTGATGTCTGTGTCTAAATGCGCGATCTTCTTGGATATCCTTTCCACTGTGAGCCGGCAGTTTGTGGTGTCGATGGTAGTCATGATGTGGAGATGCCGGTGATGGACTGGGGTTGACAATTGTAAACAATTTTACAACACCAAGTTATAGTCCAGCAATGGCAGTGATATTTTATCGGGTGACAGGACTCATGCCCAATGTCACCCTGAGGACTAAGGCAAAAACAGAGCCTTGCAGGCTGCCACTGAGTGGTTACTCTGTGAAAGGCTGGCCTTGACCCAGTAGCAGGAGTGCTGGTCTCCTGCCTGTTGAGTGAGAGAATGAATGAAATACAAGAGGCTCATTTCACAGGATGGGGCAACATGGCGGAGGCAGCCAGTGAGCAGACCTGCAGAGAGCCCTCCCTCTCCCTCATTGCATGATGTATTTTACTGGTCATTTCAACCAGCCAGTTATGATTTATTTGGGTTTTTTCTTTCTTGTTATTCGCTCTCAGACCAACGCTAAACTCTCGTTGCTGACGGACGGCGGTTTGTAGCAGAAGTTGGGAGAAAGAGGAAAATGAGCTCGGGCAGCTCAACAGGTAAAGAGAGAGAGACTCTGTGCAAACAAATATTTATAAAGGCGACAAAATCGGCGCATTGTAATTCAGGTGCTTAAAATTACAAAAATAAAATGTTTTTTTTACAATAAGATTAGAGTTCGGAAAAGCATGGACTTTTTAATTATAAGTTTTTTTTGGGGGGGGGGGAGGGATGATTCTCTTGTTCCGGAGCTCGATCCGAGTCGCCTTGTCCCGCGTTGTGAGGGTTTGCACAGGGTCCGAGTGCTGGGAAGCTCTGGCTGTTTGGGGTCAGGGTCGGGCTGACCAGCCCCTCTATGTTTTACCAGCTGCACCGCCTCACTGAGGTGACACGGTCTCCCCCTCAGGGTTATCAATTCCTTCCTCTTTTTTTTTTGAAAAGCCTATTTTTTTCCCCGTTGTTTCGGTGAGTAGGGGATTTGGACACTGCCTCTCCCCCTCCCACTAACATGGTGAAATAATGTTACTTGGTAAGGGAACTGTTAAAATGCATTGTGGACATTTTTCACCAGTGTATCTATTCTGTGGGGGGTTATTGTGGAAATAAGAGGTGAATTTAAAGAGACACTTTCTTCACAAAAAACTTTTTTTTTTGGCAAACGTTTTAATGTTTGGGAGGAGGGTCAAGAGCTGGTAGTTCATGAATCATTTGTATCGCTGTGTGTTTTCTAAACAAGTGAAAAAGGTTTCTCAAAACACTTTTTCATGATGATGGCACTACTTTTAATATACTTGAATTCTTGATGAGAGTACTATGTCTTAAACGTACCTCTTTATATTTAAAAAAAACGACTTTGGAGGCGATTAAGAAACGAATGCAAATAGTTCTGTGTCAGGTTAGTGACATGCGATAACCACTTTTTGTCTCTGTTGTATATCAATAGAAGCATACTGCTCCATTTATTAATTCAAAAATGGTTTAATATAGAAAGGTAAATTTATTATGTATTTTAAATAAAAACATAGTGATGGCCCTTATCTGGAAAAAAGGAAGATGGGTTAATGTTTTAGATACATGCCCTTTCTTGGAAATGTGTATTTCCAGCAATTTCTGTTTGAAGTTCAGATTACTAGTATTTGCAGTTTTTTCCCTTTTTACTCTGTGATGTTTAATTACAAAGCCAATTTATCCAAATAGAAGCATCGTTCCGAGACTTCAGTAATGAAAAATAAGGGGACTCACTCTACAACCCATTTTTATCACTTTTTTGGGGGGGCTATCCCATGTCACACAATATCTCCTGACCTAAATGGATGGCAACTAACTTGTGCTTGGATCTTTGCCAATGCTACTCTTCATCTGGTCACTAGGAGCTGCTTGAGTAACAAGGCCATTCACTTGCCTTATCTCCCTTTGATGATGTGGTAGGTTTACGCCTTGTACCGTCTGCAGTTATTAGAACTGAGATGTGAAACAGTTATACATCTAATGAGTGATGTGCTGTACAGTTTGATAACATATTGCATTAATCCCAAAGCCAAGTGCCGTACTGTAACATTTTTAACTAGATCTTAATTCTATATTGGGGAAATACTTTAAGTGTCAGTCTTAGAAATAACAATCTTTTGATGCTGGGTAAACATTCCCAATTTGAACTTGGTATGGCTCCTTTTTTTCTTATGCTTCAGCACATTTACTGTGCTTAGGCTTTATGTAACACTGGTGACACATAGAACCAAGATTTTTTTGAGAATGCCCACACTTCTAGCAGTTTTTTCCAGCATCATTGCCAGCTGTTACATAGAGTTACATACAAATTACAACATGGAAACAGGCCATTTGGCTCAACCAGTCTGTGCTGGTGTTTATCCTCCACATGAGCCACAGTCCTAATCCCGTGTGCCCATATCCCTTTATTTCCCCTTTCCATCAACACCTATCTAGCCTAGTCTTTAAATGTTGATATGGTTTCTGCTTCAATTGGTTATTCTGGTAGTGCATTCCACAGTCTCACAACCCTGTGTGTAAAAGCATTTCTCTGGCTCTCTGTCCCATTTTAATTGTGTGTCTATGTCCCCTAAACCACTGGAAACAGTCTGATTCTATCTACTCTGTCCCATCCCTTAATAATTTTAAAACCTCTACCAAATCACCCCTTAATCTCCTCTTCTAACAGAAAAATCCCAATTGTTGTAATCTCAGTAGAGATAGATAACTGAACAACAAAAATACATTTATATAGTGCCTTTAACATAGTAAAACATCCTAAGGCACTTCACAGGAGCAATTATCAAACAAAATTTGACTCTGAGCCACATAGAGATATTAGGACAGGTGATCAAAAGCTTGGTCAAAGAGATGGGTTATGAGGAGAGAGAGGCAGGGAGGTTTAGGGAGGGAATTCCAGAGCTTAGGCCCTAGGCAGCTGATGGCATGGACACCAATGGTGGAGCGATGAAAATGGGGGACACACAAGGTGCCAGAAGAGAGCCATTGTAGGTCAGCGAGCACAGGGGTGATGGGTGAAGGGGACTTAGTGTGAGTCAGGATATGGACAGCAAAGTTTTGTGGGAGGCTGGCCAATAGAGCATTGGAATAGTTGAGTCTGGAGGTAACAAAGGCACGGATGAGGGTTTCAGCAACCGATAGGCTGAGGCAGGAGTGGAGACGGGCGATATTCAAGCATTTTATAGTAAAGCTGGGAAGTGACATCGTGGTCAGCCTTTCCCAGCAAAACTATTGACTGGGCCTTTTCAAGTGTTCCGTCACTTTGTAGAGATTCAGACAACATTTGTCTTTAAATTCCATAGACTTTACAACACAGAAATAGGCCAACTGGTCTATGCTGGTCTATATGGTCCACGCAAGCTTCCTCCCACCCTACTTCATCTAACCCTATCAGCATATCCTTCTATTCCCTTCTCTCTCATACAAACAAACATACGAACAATGACGGACAGGAAAAGACCTTCTGGTCCATCCAGCCTTTCCACACAATCGTGATACCTTGTGTATCGCAATATATACACTCCCCATTCCACATCACGTGATCTCCTGGGGGAGGCGAAAAACCAGATTTATAAACCCAGGCCAATTTGGGGGAAAAAAATCTGGGAAATTCCTCTCCGACCCTTTTGGCAATCGAAACTAATCCAGGAGATCACTCTGGCCCAGATAATTCTATGCATTACATTATCTACCTTTTGTAAGAGGTGATCTCTGCCCCAGCCAGAAACAGGTCCAGCTCTTGCTTGAAGGACTTTGAGATGGAGAGTTAACCAGGTAATTAAATTCTGTCTGCTGTTTGGCAGGTTGGCAAAACTGGAATCATTGATAGTGGCTGATGAACTCTAGCCAAAAAGGCCTTGAGCATTTTGGCATTTTCAATTTCAGTACAAAACGTAATCATCAAAAGAACATGTGAAACTGAATGCTGACATCTATAAAAATACTGTGGATGCTGGAATTCTCAAATAAATTCAGTAAATACTGGAAATACTCAGCAGGTCAGGCAGCATCTGTGGAGAGAGAGAGAGACAGGGTTAATGTTTCAGGCTGATGACCATCATTTTCTGTTTTTATCCCAGGACTTTGCAGCTTGGGAAGAGGTTAGTGGCCTGCAGAAATAACACAGTTGAAATTGTGAACTGAGATTTTGCCACTCCACTGTAGGTGGTGCACTGAAGCACAAGGCTGTCTCTGTAACACAGAGAAGCCTTTTAGGAAATATAAAATGGTTAAAATAGAACTGACAAAACATTATCAGCCTGAAACGTTAACTCTGTTTCTTTCACCATAGATGCTGCCTGACCTGCTGAGTATTTCCACCATTTTCTATTTTTAGCTCACATTTTATCATCAAATAGAATGGTAATTAGATTGTAAATTGTAGCATTAGCTGTATCTGCAAACAGTTCCAACAGATGATTTTTTTTTAAAGTACGACGGTAGTGAGTGACGATAGAATCAAAGGTTTTTGCACATATGTTTGGTTTTTTTAGGTTTTCAGAAATTCTGGTCTTCTCCAGACTTGCCTGAAGATAGAGTCTTGTATTCTGGTGCTGCTATTATCCCAGGTGAGGCCCACTTTATTTTTTCTCCCATTCAGTATTTTACGTTTTATTAGAACATCTTCATTGGTAAGGTGCACTCGAGCTCTTGAGATAATGCGATGCATTTAAAATTGCAATGTTTTGTTTTTGCTTTAATTCTGTGCTGGGTATAAAGGTGTATGTGTGAAATTTATCACGTAGTTAATTTTAGGAGAAATGTGGGGAAACGGCATTTAAATGTTTTTTTAGTTATGGCAGGATGGTTTAATAGCTAGTTCAGTGAATGCTAGTAATATAGAAGACCAGAAAGTGGATACACAGCTTGCTGTTGGGCTGCTATGGACATCCTCTGTAGCTAGCCACTAGGAGGTGCCACCAAGGCAAGAACCTACCTTCCAATTTTCCCCACTTCCGCCCTGAAGGGAGATTCTGCAGTTACGGCCTGACACCTTCCAGTTCATCATAGCTCAGATCAGGAATCTCTTTTTTGTACCTGTTCTGTGGCACCGAGTGTTGGTGTTATAACACTCAGTGCCACCCCTATTATCACATTTCATTTGATTAAATTAACCACCATAAGGTGAAACTGCTGTCTGAAATGTCAACAGTCACTCCAGAAAATGTTTGGAAGCATTGTGTCTGTTAGAAAATGGTTTAAAACCAAGCATGGTCAAATATCCCACCTCGCATAGCTCGCTTAGAGCTCCCAAGTGTCTTAGTGAGAGGGCGGATGTTGGAGGGGGGGGGGCGGAAATCAGCATCTCTGAGAACAAGGACAGCTCACATAGCAGAACATCAGAGAGGCCATGGAATAAATAACATTAACGTCCGAAGGTGGTTTACACTAAAATAAGAGATGTAAGAACATAAGAAATAGGAACAGGAGTAGGCTATACGGCCCCTTGAGGCTGTTCCACCATTCAATAAGATCATGGCTGATCTTCAACCTCAACTCCACTTTCCTGCCCGATCCCCATATTCCTTGATTCCCTTAGTGTCCAAAATTCTATCGATATCAGTTTTGAATGTACTCAACAACTCAGCATTCACAGCCCTCTGGAATAGAAAATTCCAAAGATTCACAACCCTCTGAGCGAAGAAATTTTTCCTGATCTCAGTCTTAAATGGCTGACCCCTTATCCTGAGACTTTGCCCCCTAGTTCTAGACTCTCCAGCCAGGGGAAACAGCCTTTCAGCATCTACGCTGTCAAGCCCTCTCAGAATCTTATACATTTCAATGAGATCACCTCTCATTCTTCTAAACTCCAGAGAATATAGGCCCATTCTACTTAATCTCTCCTCATAGGACAACCCTCTCATCCCAGGAATCAATCTAGTGAACCTTTGTTGCACCCCCTCTAAGGCAAGTATGTCCTTACTTAGGTAAGGAGACCAAAACTGTACACAGTTCTGCAGGTGTGGTCTCACCAAAGCCCTATATAATTGCAGCAAGACTCACATACTCTTATACTCCAACCCTCTTGCAATAAAGGCCAACATACCATTTGTTTTCCTAATTGCTTGCTGTACCTGCATGTTAACTTTCTGTGATTCGTGTCACCCAAATCCTTCTGACTACCAATATTTCTTAGTCTCTCACCTTTTTTAAAAAAAAAATTCTGCTTTTCTATCCTTCCTACCAAATGGATAATTTCACATTTCCCCACATTATACTCCATCTGCCAACTTTTTGCCCATTCACTTAACCTGTCCAGATCCCTTTGCAGTCTCTATGCATCCTCCTCACAGCTTACTTTCCCACCTAGCTTTGTATCATCAGCAAACTTGAATAAGTTACACTCGGTCCCCTCATGTAAGTCATTGATATAGATTTTAAATAGCTGAGGCCTAAACACTGATCCTTGCGGTTACAAGTTACAATCTGCCAACCGGAAAATGACCCGTTTATTCCTACTTTCTGTTTTCTGTCCGTCAGCCAATCCTCAATCCATGTTAATATATTACCCCCAATCCCATGAGCCCTAATCTTGTGTAACAACCTCTTGTGTGGCGCCTTATTGAATGTCTTTTTAAAATCCAACTATACTACATCCACCAGTTTCCCCCTTATCGACCCTGCTAGTTACTCCCTCAAAAAAACTGTCAAACACAATTTCTCTTTCATAATACCATGTTCATTCTGCCTAATGATATTATGATTTTCTAAGTGCCCTGTTACCACATTCCTCATAATAGATTCCAGCATTTTCCCTACTACTGATGTCAGGCTAACTGGCCTATAGTTCCCTGTTTTCTCTTTCCCTCCTTTCTTGAATAGCGGGGTTACATTTGCTACCTTCCAATTCACCAGGACCGTTCTAGAATTTAGGGAATTCTGGAAGATCAAAACTAATGCATCTACTATCTCTGCAGCTACCTCTTTTAAAACCCGATGTAAACCATCAGGTCCAGGGGATTTGTTGACTTTTAGTCCCATTAATTTCTCCAGTACTTTTTCTTTACTAATATTAATCACTTTAAATTCCTCACTCTCATTTAAACCCTTGGTTCCCCATTATTTCTGGTATGTTTTTTGTGTCTTCTATTGTGAAGACAGATACAAAATATTTGTTTAACGTCTCTGCCATTTCCTTATTTCCCCATTATAATTTTTCCTGTCTCTGCCTCTTTACTTTTGCTACTCTTTTCCTTTTTAAATACTTGTAGAAGCTCTTGCAATCTGTTTTTATATTTCTTGCTAGTTTACTTTCACTCTATTTTCTCCCTCTTTATCAATTTCTTGGTCATCCTTTGCTGATTTCTAAAACACTCCCAATCCTCAGGCTCACTACTCTTCTTGGCAACATTGTAAGCCTCTTCTTTTAATTTAATACTATCCTTAAGTTCTCTAGTTAGCCATGATTTGACCACTTTTCCTGTGGAGTTTTTATTCCCTCAAGGGAATGTATATTCGTTGAGAATTATGAATTATTTCTTTAAATGTTCGCCATTGCTAATTTAATTTCCTAATCTAACTTAGCCAACTCACCCCCCCCCCCCCCCATACCTACGTAATTGGCTTTGTTTAAATTTAAGACCCTAGTTTCGGACTTAATTAGATGTGGTTGCTAAGAAACCGTGCAAGGCCAAATAAGGGGGGCTGTACTCCGAAGAAGGATCCATGCATTCCTCAGAGGAACATAACAGCTTGTAAACAGAGATGGAGGTTGAGGTCATTAGTTACATTACTTAAAACAGCTTATCTTGAGTTGTTAACGCGGCGTCAGCATGGTGGGAGGACTTACGCCCATGAGAAAAGAGCAGCGGTGTTTACGTACAGAACAACGCAGCTGAATAGTATAAAGATAGGGCATGCCACCTCCCAAAAGTTAAAGCTTTCAAGAGGGGACAGTCGGAAGACCATTGCCACAGGTAGTCTGCGAAGGTTAGGTCTGATCTACCTGGATTCACGGACAGATCAGGTTGTATTGATTGCTTGTCAAACAATGTAATCTGTAGACAGTTGTATTATAACTATATAATACTGTTGAAGACAGCTGTAGTGCAGCTCTGTTGTAAATCAATCTATTAAACTTGCTAGATTATAACCACTCGGGCTAGAATCAAAAGGAAGTTATTGTTGAAGGATTAACAACCCATAGTTGCGACAGTAACGGGAAAATCTGTGTTCGTCTTGTATGTACAGTATTTACATCACTATAAGGATTTCTAGGCTTGAGAACAGTCTTGTTTATCCTATTTGTTTCCTTGGCAGGCAGTTTTGATCATCAGGGATATCCACTTGTTATATTCCCCAGTGCACAGCATAATAAGCTTATATCTGATCTACAGCGTGATGACATTGTTGAACTTCTCAAGTATTTTCTTCATCATCTTAGGTCAGTTCAAGTTAAATCTTTTATTTTATTGTGCACTTTGATTTCTTGTGATAACTTTACAGTTATCCATTTTGAGGAGTAAAATGAAGCCTATCAGAAAATGCCCCTTTCAAAGAGAACTTAATCCAGTACACAGGTGAGCCTTAAAGTAAAAACGGAAAATTCTGGAGATGCACAGTAGTTCAATCAGTGTCTGAAAGACAAGTCCTTCAGAAGGCATTTCTTGTTTAACAAGTATTGAGTCTATTCCTACATTAATATGTGAAGTGAGCTCTATCAAGGCATCATGGATTCTGATGACTGTGATAAAGTTTTAAATATTAAGGTGATTGAGATCTGGCAAGACCCGAGAAGGGAGCTATATACACCTCCTCCAACCCCAAAGACTTTAGTTCAGGATGATCTGGTCTTGTGCTACTGAGCTCTATATTTCCCTGGTAAGATCTCTTTTTTTTCTAGACATTTGGGGGAAGGTTCCTTCTGTGTGGCGTGTCACAAAACTGTGGAACCATTTATAAATGAAGGTGTTTATGATTTTGCTCCACGTAACACAGAGGGCATCATCCACACAGAGAGACAGAGAGACAACAATTCCATCAAATGCCAACTGGATATCCATTGGATCTTTCCAGTTGATGGGACTAATATACTCTAACCTTGTAGAGCCTTATGAAGCACATTTGGAATATTTTGGGCATACCATCGCCAATCTGTAGCTCAATGTACAAGTGCAGTGCCTGATTATGGTACCGAGCTACCAAACAATGGAGGTCCCAATTTAAGAAGCTGTGGATAGGTATCAAGTGAGATGATTAAATATGCTGTGAAAAATTATGGTTCTGAAGATACAAACATAGAAAATAGGAGCAGGAGTAGGCCATTCGGCCCTTCGAGCCAGCTCCGCCATTTGATATGATCATAGCTGATCCTCTATCTCGATACCATATTCCCGCTCTCTCCCCATGCCCCTTGATGTCTTGTGTGTTTAGAAATCTATCTAGCTCCTTCTTAAATATAGTCAGTGACTTAGCCTCCACAGCCTTCTGTGGTAGAGAATTCCACAGGTTCACCACCCTCTGAGTGAAGAAATTTCTCCTCATCTCAGTCCTAAATGTCCTACCCCGTATCCTGAGACTGTGACCCCTCGTTCTAGACCCTCCAGCCAGGGGAAACATCCTCCCTGCATCCAGTCTGTCTAGCCCTGTCAGAATTTTATACGTTTCAATGAGATCCCCTCTCATTCTTCTAAACTCTAGTGAATACAGGCCTAGTCGACTCAATCTCTCCTCATACGACAGTCCTGCCATCCCAGGAATCAGTCTGGTGAACCTTCACTGCACTCCCTCTATGGCAAGTATATCCTTTCTTGGGTAAGGAGACCAAAACTGCACACAATACTCCAGGTGTGGTCTCACCAAGACCCTGTATAACTGCAGTAAGACATCCTTGCTCCTTTACTCAAATCCTTTTGCAATGAAGGCCAACATACCATTTGCCTTCCTAACTGCTTGCTGCACCTGCATGTTTGCTTTCAGTGACTGGTGTACAAGGACACCCAGGTCCCTTTGTACATCAACATTTCCCAATCTATCACCATTTAAATAATACTCTGCCTTTCTGTTTTTCCTTCCGAAGTGGATAACTTCACATTTATCCACGTTATACTGCATCTGCCATATATTTGCCCACTCACTCAACTTCTCTAAATCGCCTTGAAGCCTCTTTGCATGCTCCTCACAGCTCACGATCACACCTAGTTTTGTGTCGTCAGTAAACTTGGAAATATTATATTTGGTTCCCTCATCCAAATCATTGATATATATTGTGAATAGCTGGGGCCCAAGCACTGATCCCTGTGGTACCCCACTAGTCACCACCTACCACCCTGAAAAAGACCCATTTATTCCTACTCTCTGTTTCCTGTCTGTTAACCAATTTTCAACCCATATTACTCCCAATCCCATGTGCTTTAATTTTGCACACTAACCTCTTATGTGGGACTTTATCAAAGGCCTTCTGAAAATCCAAATAAACTGCACCCACTGATTCTCCCTTATCTATTCTACCAGTTACATCCTCAAAAAACTCCTGTAGGTTTGTCAAACACGACTTCCCTTTCATAAATCCATGTTAACTTTGTCTAATCCCGTTGATATTTTCCAAGTGTCCTGTTATCACATCCTTTATAACAAGGACTCTGGAAATGTCATGCATTGTAAAGCGACTGTTCAAAGATGAATAATGTAAGTGTAAAGTTAGGTAGATATTCTGGAGTTTAGCTTGATTTACCTTGTAGAAGTTGGAGAAACTTGAAAGAACATTTCCTTTGATGATTAAAGTCACCGTTGATGCTAGTGATGGGAGCAATCTGGGATTAAGTGTATTGCACAAGAAATGTGTCTCACATCATTAAAGTGTTCCTACTTAAATGCATTTCTTCCCTCCCGTTTTCCCCCCAGCATTTTGATACCAATATGCAAAATTTCTCCCGTGACAACACTGCTGTTACTTCAACTGACCTGGAGAGAAGTGGGAATAACTACTTTAGGATATTGATTTCTTAAGAGATTTTTTAAAAAGTAGATTTTAATAAAATGTCCTCACGATGAATTGGAGGATAAATCAGAGGAGAATGAATCTGCACCACTGTTGTACAACTCCTAATGACCACTAATGGTGCAACACTGGCAGGGGCGAAGAGCAGATTACCTGACTGCTCTCCTGATTGGGGGAGAGAAAGCGAAACGTTGATTTTTTTTCTCTTAAGAATGCTTAACTTAAAATTCTGTTTCTTCATTTACCTAAGTCGCTGTAGAATAATTCTACAGTAGGAAGAAGCCAGTGAAACTGTGGAACAAATTTATGCAATGATGTGTTGAAATATAACTTGATGTTTCTTTTTGTTTAATAGTGAATCACAAACCAGAAATGGTCTAGTATCCATTGTAACTGATCTTAGATATGCCACATTGGATGTTGTCTCCATCATTGTCAACAGTTTGCTGGAAGTCCAGGTAAATCATGTGAAGCGTTATAATCTTGTGTCTTTACTAGTGATTGCCTGAATTCCAGTTGTGCTTAGTTAAATGGCACATTGACGTAACTAGTTCCAAAATATTTGCACTGAGCCCATTCTCATTGTTCACAGCCAAGTAGATTCTCTCAGGAGTGAGAGTACTAGTAGGGGTTAAACCACATGTGATGCTACAAACATTGAATTCTGTGTTTACATCAGAATTTCTCTCTCTCTCTCTTTTATTTCCTCCTAGCACCAGTTTGGAAGAATCGTTGACACTTTTTATGCTCTGCAGCCACAGACTAAAAGCATTAGAAAATGCATTTTGAAGTCTCTGGGTCTGGTTCATAGCAAACTACTTTCGGAGCCACCATTCAAGGTATAGAAGTGTAAACTTTTTATTTTATACAGGCACTGATATTTTGATGAATGTGTTTTATTCAAGTGTAATCAGTTTTTAAAATATCTATTTTCTCTTTAAATATTATCTGGAAAATCAGTTTTTCAGTGAACATTAGAAATTGGATTCTGAGCTATTTTAAATCCTGTACATAACGGTAATATTGTGTGCATATTGAATGATGGGTAATTCCAGGCATTTTTCTTGTCTTTGCTTTCTAAAGGGTGACAGAAAGCAAACTTATTTTCTCCATTACATACAGCCTTTTCCAGCTCCATCCTCACCTCTGACATCAAATGTGATGAGCTTGTGTACTATTCCATCCCTAATATCAAGGGTATCCACCCGGGAGCTACTTATTCCTGTTTATCTTCTGACATCGCATCTCCTTCTCCCCCATTTCGCACTTTCTTCCCCAGTTCTCCAGACCCCATTAGACTCGGATTTTGTAGGAACCACACGACCTCTCCACATTCCTGGTCCGTGCTTGCCAGTACTTTCAGCCTCCCTTTCCTGAAGTCATGCCTACACATTTCAAAACCCGCATTAATCATTACCCCTGGTAAACTGGCCCACCCTCAATATTAATCATTACCCCTGGTAAACTGGCCCACCCTCAACATTAATCATTAATCATTTGCCTCTCGTAACTGGCCTACCCTCAACATTAATCATTACCCCTGGTAAACTGGCCTCCCCTCAAGATTGATCACCAACTATTACCCCTCGGCCTACCCTCAACCCCTGCACACATTATTGTGCTACCACCTTCTCTTCAATTGGCCCATTTTTTGTGCAAGTAGGAGAAATGCCTGGAATTACTTTTGTCTTTTTTTTAACCACCTACCTCTTCCAGCACTCCCTTCTCAAATCCCTACAATCCGATTTCTGATCTGCCCACAAAACCAAGATTACTCTGGTCAAAGTCACCACTGACATTCTGTGTGACTGTGACCATGGCTCATTGTTCTTCCTCAGCCTTTCTGTCACCTTCACCACAGTTGACTGCTCCATTCTCCTCCACTGCCTCCATCACTGATTTATCTGCATGGCATTAACCTCAACTTTTTTCTATCCCTATATAGCCACCACAGCTTCTCCTCCCATGCCTGCACAGTTACTTCTACCCTTTGTCCTCTTGTATTTACCACTTACATTTTACCTTTGGCAACATCATCAACAAACATAGGGTCAACTTTCTCATGTATGTTTAAACACTAGCATCGACTCAAAAGACTGTTGCCGTATTGTCCAACAGGTACCCATGCCTGGATGTTGGGAAAGTAATAATTTCCTTTATCTCATCATTGACAAAACCTTTTGATTCCCGTTAGCTTCTACATGCCTCTGGTTCTGGCTCCATCAGCCTCCTCTGTTGCCTGCACAACTGATCCCGGTGGTATGTAACCATGGCAACTCTGATAGACCCTGCATTCACCTTTCTATTCCATACTCACCAAGACTTCAGGGCGATTTTAACTCCCGTCAGGAGTCGTGTGGGCGGAGGCTGAAGTAGATGGCAAACGGTGCGGCCCTCTGCGGCTTGAGGCCTGGGAGATTTTAACTCCCGAGCCTCATTTGCATGGGCCCCGTCAGTCTTCTGCCTGAACCCGACAAGAAGCGCTAGCTGGTGCAAGGGTGGGAACGGGATTTTATTACATAGAATTTTACAGCACAGAAACAGGCCATTCTATCCAACAGGTCTATGCCGGTGTTTATGCTCCACATGAGCCTCCTCCCTCCCTACTTCATCTCACCCTATCAACATATCCTTCTACTCCTTTCTCCCTCATGTACTTATCTAGCTTCCCCGGAAATGCATCTATGCTAGTCGTCTCAGTCACTCCATGCGTTAGTGAATTCCACGTTCTCACCACTCCTTAAGTAAAGAGGTTTCTCCCGAATTCCTTATTGGATTTGTTAGTGACCATCTTATATTTATAACCCCTGGTTTTGGACTCCCCCACAAGTGGAAACACTTTCTCTACGCCTACCCTATCGAACCCCTTCATAATTTCAAAGACCTCTATCAGGCCACCTCTCAGTCTTCTCTTTTCTAGTGAAAAGAGCTGCAGCCAGATCAGGAACTATCTTTCCTGATAGTTGTACCGTCTCAGTTCTGGTGTCATCCTTGTAAATCTTTTTTTGCATTTTCACCAGTGCCTCTATATTCTTTTTGTAATATGGAGACCAGAACTGTGCACAGTACTCTAAGTACTCTTTGCAGCCAGTTTGCTATCCATTCTGCTACTTGTCCCCTGACTCCACATGCTCCGACCTTAGTCATGAGTCTACTATATGGTACCTTATCGACGGCCTTTTAAAAAGTCCATGTATATGACATCCACTGCATTATCCTTGTCTACTTTTTCTGTTACTTCAAAGAATTCAATAAGGTTAGCCACGCATGACCTTCCCTTTTGAAATCTGTGCTGACTGTTCTTTATTATATTTTTGGTTCTAGATGTTTTTATATTCCATCTTTGAGTAAAGATTCCAATATCTTTCCTACCACCGACGTTAAGTTAACTGGTCTATATTTCCCTGGGTTTGTTCTATCTCCCTTTTTGAATATAGGAATAACATTAGCTGTCCACCAGTTCTCTGGCACTATTCCCTTTTCTAATGAATTGGTATATCCTCTGGTATCTCTTCCTTAGTTTTTTTGAGTATGCATGGATGCAATCCATCCAGACCTGGGGTTTTATCATCTCTAAGATTATCAATTATCTCCCTCCTATCCATCTTAAATGTCTTGATATCCTTTGATACATTTTGGGCAGCAGGAGTCTGCTGGTGGGAACCTGGCAATCGGGTTAGTGGTTGGGAGTCATGATGGTTTGGCAGTCAAAGGAGGGAAACTGAGGCAGGGGAGGCCCAAGGTTTCCTTGTGGTGCCTGGCGGAGCACTCCTGCTCCTCCTGGCCCACAAAGAAACAAACAAAAAAAATTAACTCACCTTTCTGGGCCTCTGGCAGGGCGGCCTCTGGCAGGGCAGCCATGTCTGCTGCTTCTGGCAAGTTGTTGTTCCTGTCCTTGCCACACTTCCTTGATTTTCTTTCCCCGCCCCCTCCCCCCATCACTTTAAGCCCTTTTCCTCCTGTCTCGCCCCACAAATGACCTTCTGCACCTCTATGCCTCAACTGCATCCTCTGCTACTTCAATCTGGATTACCATTCATTTCCCGCTTCCATACTCCAACTACACCACAGTGACATGGCTGAGATTGGGACTGTAAGTTGTGGGGAGACCAGTTCCATAGTTCCATATTGATAAGTGCATTTTTAAAACAAATTTAAATTTTGGTGCAAAAATAGTTTTACAGTCCACAATTTAAAACTGAAAATGCAAACATTTACTTTTCTTATTGCAATTGGAGTTCAGCGTTTGACAAAATATCTGGTGCAATTAACACTTTTTTGTTTCCTCCACTGATAGTGTGTGCTTCTTAATGAAGTCTTTGAGTTGTTCAACTACATTGATAGAAGTCAGTTGACCTCTGACCTTGGCGGATATTTGGTTTATCAACACGAAGCGTGGGTCCACTTCAGGAAGGTAGGATTTCAATGATGTAATCTATTTGGTAGCTCTTATCCCAACTATCTGCTTCATTCTCCAGTGTAGTAATCCATGTAGAGTTTCATTCTTTAGAGTGCTTCTCAGTTAAGTGTTTTTGCAAAATGTATCAGGGATGTCCATACTTATCATCTTTTCATTATACTTTTTTCATCTGAATGAACTAGCGATCATTATGGGTAATTTCTTAATGAGCTAACTTGTCATAGTAATTGTTTTTGTTAACTGTGGAATTTCTGTTCAACACACATCGGTAATATTTTTCTTGCAATTGGCTTTGTGCTTGCCAAGAGTTGATATGCAGGTGATATCATGATATAAATTTGGAGAATACCATTTACTTTTTGCATAGTATTTACTAATTTTTGTGTATTATATTTTCTATGGAATATATTATTAGTGGTCACTGTGCAGTTATTCATGTCCGCAATTCATACTGCAAAGTTCACCATCTGAATTTGGCACCTTTCTATAGTAGATTAGCTAAGAGTGAGAGCTAAGTAGTTTGGGACATTGCACTGCCCCATTGTACCATGCACTGATGCTCCGATATGCTATACCACCATGCACTCATTGCCTGGGGCACCGAATATGAGAAAAGTCACTTGGTACAATCAATACAACTTCTCTCGCGTACTGTTACGAACTAAAGAACATGCGAACATTTGTCCACTTTGGTGGGTCGTTTACTTAATGTAAAAGCATGAATTTCCCCAGACCAGGGCAGAGGTTCTTCCCTTGCAGCCTGCTGCTGCCTGATTGACTTTCTGGTTTCTGTCTCCTCACTTCTTGACCCGACCCGCAAAGATCAAAAGAGTTTGTCAACACCAAGGTGCTAGGTGTCTTCCTGAAAGACCAGACATGGCTAACAAATTGGTCATTGTTTGGGATCTGTGCGAGGGAGGAAAAAAACACCATCCCACATTTTAATTACCTCTTGTCTGCCTCTGTATCCACAACTCAGCGTGGGGCTGTCCTGAAAAGCTAAAACCTTTTTAGGCAGCTTTTGCTTAGAACATATTTTAATATCACTTGCGTCCAAGTCTTTTGAAAAATAGCTAAAGTACCCCAAATTGTGACACTGATGTAATGGGAACCAAAATAAACATGTACATTTGTTTTTGGAAATTGAATCCTTTTACTTTGTAGTGACATTTGCAGGCCTTTGTATACTTATGACGTTTTGACTAATGTCATGAGATGATGTTTGTGTGATCCTGTTTCTAGTTTTAACATTCTTTATCCACTAAGTTCTCTCATTTTCATTAGATAGTTATTATGAGGAGAGCCAAGCATCTAGGACCAGGCAGAAATTTATTGCCACTTGATCAGGTGGACAAAGTACTTTTTTTTTTCTTTTCCCAGAAGGTTTTCTTTCCGACTACAAACTCCTCCTAGTCCTCTTTGGGTCAAAGAAATGTTGAAACTCTTTCTACGTTTGTATCTGGTAATCTGTCAGTAACTAGTGAAACTTGAAACCTACAATTTGACCTCCTAACTGCGAAGAGCTCCCTTGATGGGTGAATGCACAGGCCAGTGTGGTACTGAGTCATTCAGAGAAGGAAGATACTAAGTTCAATCCCATCTGTGCTGAGCTAGCTGATTTTGGGTGAGGATAGGATTGGGATCAAGTTGTGATGTGCTCCATGTCAAATAGCCTGACAGACTGACGACCTGACCACCTAGTCTCTCTCAAAATAGAAAACTGAGAATGAGAAATGGCAGATAAAATTAAGTATCAGAAGGCTGCTTCACTTTTGGAATTGCACCACACTGTAGGGGTAATTATCTGATTTTGCTTTCTTGGTGGGGGGCCTTGACCCCCAAGAGCACGTTCGAAGTTTAGACACACACTGCTTGGTTTTCTGACCATTTTGGCGTGTCTGTCTGTGTTGTCTATATGGACATTTGATAAGGTTCCACACAAGAGATAATTATCAAAAATGAGAGCGCACAGAATTGGTCGGTAATTGCTGGAGAGGCAGGAGGTAGAGAAGGGAGAAAGAGAATGTTCTTTGATGGCGGGATGTGACAAGTGGTGTTCCCCAGGGTTCTCTACTGGAACCTCCACTTTTCACCATATATAGTAATAACTTGGATGAAGGATTAAAGAGTTGTATATCCACACCATTCACCTGAGGAAGGAGGAAGCCTCCGAAAGCTTGTGAAATTTAAAATAAATTTGTTGGACTATAACTTGGTGTTGACAATTGTAAACAATTTTACAACCCCAGTCCATCACCGGCATCTCCACATAAAAGTTTGTAGATGCTAGATTAATTGAAATTTTCATGACTGGGGTTGATAGATTTTTGTTAGATAAGGGTATCAAGGGATATGGAGCTAAGGCAGATTAATGGATTTGAGGTACAGATCAACCAATTCTATGATCCTATGAAAATTGCGTGCAACATGTACCGGAATTTCTGATATGATTGCTGGTGGATGAGGCTTCCCACCAACCAGCACGAAGTTGGAAATTTGCCTCTTATGATTCAGCACTTTGAAGAAAAAAACACTGGAGAAAGAAGAAAAGTTCTTTTTAAAGAAAAAGCAATCTGCTGGCTGCTGCTTTTGTAAGTAAACGTTATTAATATTGAGAGAATTTCCACCTTAATTTCTTTTACTGCACAACAGCTATTTGCAACGGTAACAAACTCAAATCTCTAATGGCTTTAGAGTTCGCTGCTGTGATCAACTCTTCAACCCATGTTTGCTGACAGCATTACGTGTGTTGGCGGGGGGGGGGGCGGAGAGGAAATATAATCGTATTGTAGGAGATAAACAGGACATTGGGTGGTGATTAGAGCACAGTTTGTTTATCTGTAGCAAGAAAGCAAAGCTCATGTTGTTACAACACAGTTGCGTTGTGGTGATGTCTGTAGCAAGGTCGCGTGCCACTCTTGTGATTCACAATGAGAATCAGAACTGGGACAGTCAAATTGCCTGCAGAATGCTGATTCCTGGATACAGAAAAGTTTGGCTTGGTGTATAAAGTACGATTGGAAGTGGCTGTAGGGAGCTGGAAGAAAGACAATGTAGGTAATAAATAGTGCAAGGCATATGTGCAAGTAATGGAACTGATTCAGTGGGGGGGAGAGGCGGGGGAGTGGTGGGGTGGTGGGATATTGTATATGTTTCATTGTCTTGAGTTAAGATAGGAAAGTTGTCTCTTGAACTGTTCTACACCAATTCAGTGATCAGTATCAGAAAATAGGTTTCTACTATTCTGTCAACAAGATGTAATTATAAATTGTTGGTAAGTAAATAGATTATGTACAGTATTTAACTTGAAAAGGCTATTGACTTTGGTTATTAGTTAAATAGAATTAGATCAATAGAGAAAAATATTATGAGAAATTAAAACCAGGGTTAATTCTATGGGTGACATTGTCTCATTAAAATCTTGCTAAATTAGCTCTTGTGTAGGAGTTCTGCTGCAGTCATTGTGTAAGAGTGTTAAATTATGACACTGTATACTACAATATAAACTGACACTTCACTCATATCTGGAAATGTGTGGGTTGGTGACAACTCCTCTGCATGTATTCTGTATACCGTATGTTTTAAGCTCACTTTAGCAGAGGTAATAATGTTTGAGAATGGGACTGGCTGTGTTGGTGATGGAGAAGCAGCTGTTTATTTGTCCAGCATCTCTGGATATGTTTCCTGTACGAACAATGTAAGCTCCCACATAATAACCTATGATAATCATAAACCATTATAGTACCGAAACAGGCCCATTCAGCCCATCATGTCTGCACAATTGCTTTTCTCCACATTAGCCAATTAATCTAATCCCACTATCTTGCACATTCCAAGTATACCTTAATATGCCACTTTTTGTCAAGCAACTATCTAATTCCCTTTTTAAAAAAAATACTTAGTTGTATTTGTCCTGATGGCATGGGCTCATGTCCAGAGCCACTCTATTGACTCGGAGTATGGGGAGTGCCCGATAGTGCACGCTACTGCTGTTTGCCCAACTTCATTGGAAGTGCCTGATGCTGCTTAATGTTATGTTCGGCCCAAAAAGTGTAGGACAGAAAATTGCTGTTAGGAAATCTTACCCCCTTGCAACAACAGTGAAATTGCTAACAGAACATTTTAATTTTTTTAAAAAGGAAATTAATTAAACTGGCTGGGAGCAGAGTTCCATGATGCTGACAGAAAATTCAAATTAAAAATAAAACTTAACTGTTGCTAAGAGCATGGTTCAATATTGGTAGGATCAGAGTTCCATGATGATAACAGGGAAAAAAAAGGAAAGAAATCCCGATCAGTGTAGTCATGGTACCAGATCCGGTGCAACACACAGCCCGCCATTCAGGAAACCAATATAGGAGGAAAGGTGAGGTGGCAAAATAGTAGTTGAAAAAGAAAAACAATTTCCATTTGAAAGAACAAAAATCCAAAGTAAAGCTGGCAACTATTAAGTCTCTTCTCCTTTTGTGCAACAAAAAAGAAGAGATTGGAATTATTAACGAAAGTTCTCATCAGCTCGGTTGTCTATCATGTCATGTCCACCTTCCACTCAAAGAAACAGGAAAAAAAGGACAGGAGAGCAGAAGTGGACATTTACAGAAACAAGAAAGACACATACAGAGGCAGGACAGATAGAAAATTGCCTCCATTTCAGACCCGCCTCCAACCCACCCATTTCTGATTTTCACGGGGGGCAGGTGGCCAACCCGCTCCCAGGAGGCGGGTCGGGCCTTAAAAACCTTTCTAGGAGGCTACAGGCCTCCATTTTTAACTAATTCCCCATTTTAACCCCGGAGGGCTGTGATTCCCGGGCCTTCTGTTTTACGTCTCGTGAAAACAGGCGAGAAGGCCTGAGACTGCAAGTAAGTGCCTAGAAAGGCTCAGCTTGTGGGCTCGGAGGAGCAGGAGTGCTTCCCCTAGGCCCAACCAGGCCCTTAACTGCATCGACCACCACCCCCCCCCCCCCCCCCCCCACAGATTGCAGATCCTCCTTCCGATCCTGATCCTCTGATCTCGACCCCAATCCTCCAACCCCCGACTCTCCCCCGCAACGATCGCGGACCCCCACGATGACCCCTGTCCTGCCCCCCCACGTGACTGACCCCCAATCCCATCCTCCATCACTCGTGACCCCTGTGCCCACCTTGCTCCCCCCCCCCCCCAATCCATACAAACAAAGACTTACCTGCAGACATGCTCTCCCTGGCTGGCCTCTCATCCGACTGAGACCAGCCTGTCAATCAGTCCGGTCAGTCGGATGGGAAACCAACAAAAAAAAAGACGTCCTTACATCAAAATCATAAGTACATCCGGGAAACCCGTACTAATGGGTTTCCCCACCTCAAATTGACCCCCCCCCCCACCCCCGCCCTCTTCCCAACTCAGTTTGAAAATTGAGCCCCTAAACTTTATTTTTAAAAAGAAATGTTTATTTTCGAGATTTAGATTGAGCATGTGGAGTGACACTGCAAGCCCCTGCTTCGGATTGTGACCATTGATAAAAAGTTAATGGGTGCTCCTGCATTGGAGGGAGGAACTGAGAAGATGTGAGGTTTTATCCTACAAAGAGGGATATGAGTAAGAGAGAAGAACCAGAGAGAAAGTCAACTGATCTGCTCTCCGTACCTTCTTGCATTTTGGCTAGAGCAAGGAGCAATGGAGCCAAAGGACGGAAATAAAGCAAAAGAGTCTCCTTTTTTAAGAAATTGAATGTTGAAGGAGTTAAATCACTCTCTGTCTCATTGTGGAGGAGTAATCTGAATTATGCAGAACATGTTAAATAATGCATGTGATTCAGATCAGTTGATTAAAGACTTGTAAATTGCGTGATAATGGAGATATGAAGTAATTGTGCAAAGGAAAAAATATTGGTGCTGTTAAATAAGGCTGTGATTGATTGGCCGTAGCAGTCTTTCAATTTTTTTTAACCTACTGAATGTGGAATATAACCTGTTTTGATATTGAGTTGGTACTCATGTTGCCTAGGAGAAGTTCATGTAAGCATGACCTAATTAACAGTTAAAAGTAAATTCTATTCATTAGAGTAGATTGTGCTGGTACAATGGGACCAAATATATTCTGTACTTTTATCATTCCTTAATTAAAATATTCACAAATATATATGAGCAAAAATAAAGAGGAACACTATCTGCAAAATGCTTCCATTTTTGTCCATCATTACCTATTGCAATAGCGACAAAGCTGGCAACAGCTTCCTTAAATAGCAATGATAACCAACGTCACCTTGTACTTTAATAAATGGGAACATCAAGAAATTACTGTTGTCGGGGTGATTTACTATCAATTTACAAGAATGTAAAACCAAATAGAAATGTTTTGTTTCCACTGAACAAGACCACAGTAGGTTAAATACAAACACATAGCATAAAGAAGATAAAATGCTCCAGTGTTCAAATGGCACACAAACGTGATGTAAGTTTAAAAAAGGAGATTTCATTCAGCACATTTATTTTGAAAGCAAAAAGAAATCCAGCATTTTGCATTAAAGCAAATACTGTCATAAATGAAAGTAAGAGCACAAAGGAAAACCACATTGGATTTTAAAAGGAAGTCGTACATTTTTACGACTTGTAAACAATATATTACATTTTTTTTCTTCCTTCATCTTTTTTCACCAATTTCCTCTCCTCCTCCTCTTCTGAATGCACTCACTGATTGCTGGGATACAGTTTCATGGTGACTCTCTATTACCTCATGTAAATGGCCATTCTTTATATGTGAACATTGTGAACGTTGAAAGGCTGTTAGACCACAAAGAGCATTAGAGCTATGCCATTAGAGCTATGCCTTATCCTGTCCTCACCTAGTGCATGCAGGCACACACTTCTATAAGGATTCATTGGATAGTGATCAAGAGTGGGAACCCTGGTGGATTTCTTTTTCCTCCCTAACTCGGGCACTGAGGCCAATTGCGGCACCTCTTCTGCCTTAAATGAGATTAGCTAACTCATCACAGATTAGGGATTGTACCTGCAATCTCCCTGGTCTGTATGGTTTAACTACTCGTCACTGAACTAACAAAGGGAGCCTGCTAACTTTTATTTTTATTTGAAAGTCACCAGCTAAATATTTCTCTACCACTATCAAGTCTGGTGCACAAGTAGCTCCCATTTTACAGCTGCCATTCTGATAAAATGCCTTTGACTTCAACGCTATAGGTTACTCCCCTTCATTCAGCGTACAGTAAAAATATGTGATTGTACAAATAGTACACCAGATCTGCAGCTGTTAAAAGCAATTACTGTGTGGGATAGAATGTCTTTTGGCACGGAGCAGCTTGTTTGGAAAATGTGCACTTGTTGTTACAAAGTATAAGTACGTGGAATAGGGTTTTTCTCATCGATCATATTTAGGATTTTGAATTTGAAGACAATAATGTTAGTATTAAAATGTGATACTTGCTCACTCTTCGATTGAGGCTGTTTTTATTTCCTTCTCCCAGTTTTCTTCCTTTTCTCTCCTGACTTACACTGGGATATGATTCTAAGGGCACTAGCAGTCCTTGCTTACTTTATCCTGTGTCGTTTGACAGTGAATGACTGACTGCAGGCTATTCTCCACGGGGATTATCACTGCTGAGCCAGCTCCTGTATCTAGCTGATGCGCACTTTACAACTGAGTCATCTGGAGTGGGAACTGTGGCTGATTCTCTTTTTCCTTCCTAACCCAGGGGAGCTGGGGCACCTCCATTGTCATGCAGCTAAGATCAGTTAAATGCACCGACTGGGAACTTTCCATATGATGCACTTTCCCACTCTCACCCTGCCACACCTCCCCAATTGATCAGGGCTCGCCATGGTCTATTTTATCAATTGTTAACTATAACTGAGTTAACTATAATTGAAGGAAGTTTTATTACAACAACTTATTTTGTTAAGGAGCAAAATTATTTTCTCTCTACTCTCTTCCCTTGAACCACATATCTGCTGCTAGTGACCTGCGCCCTGACCTGTGTCAACATTGCTGTGAACTAATGATTCCTAAGGCAGAGCATGACAGCAATGCAGAGACTCTGATTTACTCCCTCCCACAGTAACATGATTGACATTGGCATCCCAGTAACTTGTCCACATTCTATTCTGCCGTGGATAGGTGCTTCTCCTAATGCTTCCTACAACAGTTCTTAGATAATTAAAAGAATTCATTTTGCAAAATGGGACAATCCAGATGTTCAAAAAGTGCCATGTAACTCTGCTAAGTGCCAAGAGAAGAGAAGATACACAAAGGGGTTGAAATAACTCCTGAATTTTATTAAAAAGTCAGATTAATTATAGATTGTGAACTCATTTTTGCTAAAGTTATCAACTGGAGGAATTTCACTCCTTGTGAAAGTGTTGTATGAATATTGGCCCCAGCTACACTGTTTAAAAATCAAAAGTTTTAGTGACCTCAGTGACATGTATTTTTAAAAATGATTATTCATTCTTGGGACGTGGGCATCGGTGGCAAGGCTGGCATGTATTGCCCATCTCTAGTTGCCCCAGGGTGGTGGTGAGCTGCCTTCTTGAACTGCTGCAGTCTGTGTGGTGAAGGTGCTCCCACAATGCTGCTAGGCAGGGAATTCCAGGATTTTGACCCAGCAACAGTGAAGGAATGGCGATATATATCCAACTCAGGATAATGTGTGACTTGGGGAGGAAGTTGGAGATGATGGTGTTCCCATGCTAGAGATGTTAAAATTCAGTTAACTTCATGAGTGTGCAAACTAAGTTGAAACTAAAAAAAAGACTGCATAAAAACCATATAGATTAATTCCCTAAAACTGATTTTTTTTTCATAAGAAATTTTTGTATGATTTGCATAATGTTTTGTATATTTGAACAAGTGTCAAATTTGTCGCTTTACATGTAAATGGTACTAATTTTGTTCTGATAAATTTCTCACTGACTAATTGACAAGAAATCAAACCTTAATTCAGATTGTCTTATTTTAGTTTGTGGGTGTATAATGGAACGATATAAATACATGCAGTGGGTTATTTCTTGCAGGAGATTGATGGCTTTATCCGTGAATATTATACCTTGATCCAGAGATTTCCCGGCTGTCTGGCTGGTCTCGAACAGCTGTCTCTTCAGTCACTACCTACAGATGCCAAGCAATTAGAGCAGTTCTCCTACCAAATCAAGGAGCTCCACACAGCATGGAGGAGGTGAACAAACTTTTTGTTAGATGGGTTAAGACTATACAGCCTACACTTGTTAATTCAGAATTGTTTTTGCTCAAAAAAAATGAATTATTCAGTCATTTAAATTAAGTATTTTAAATAATATAACACAGAAGCTATTTTTTGCATGCTTTCAATTCAGGTTACATAAAATTACAGCACAACAGGCCATTCGGCCCAACAGGTCTATGCCAGTGTTTATGCTCCACACGAGCCTTCTCCCATCTTACTTCATCTAACTCTATCAACATATCCTTCTTTTCTCTTCTCTCTCATGTACTTACCTAGCTTCTCCTGAAATGCATCTATGCTATTAATATAATTTGCATGAAGCAACTTCAAATTAAGAGGAGTAGACAGTAATGACTTAAAATAGAGCATTGAGGCCCATTAATAACAACATCACCACACTGAACAGGATGTTCATTTTTACAGGGAATGTTCTTTTATAAAAAGTGACTATAGCTGCTTTTTCACAAACTGCCTCCAGAAAAATCTGTGTATGTATAAGCCACATTAGGGCCAGTTGTGGGTTCATGTATGTTGGCAGACCAGTGCGTTTAATTGAAGACCAGTAGCCTTTTTTTGCCTAACATTCTTGTTGTTTTAATTTCAAGGTGAAAATTTTATTTTTCAAGCTTGTTAACACACCATTAATTCTAAAGGAATAAATGTCGATTGAAACTAAAATTTGTCCATTGGCAAATTCGGAATTAATCCACTCGTACCCAAATTTCTACATGGGTAACGAGTCCCGCATAGCATTATGTTACGAGTATAAATACCAGAGTCCGCAGAATAAACTTAATAAGGACAATGTGTTCTGGACATGCTGAGAAAACACTTCAGTTTATGAAAGTCGCTGGACTCATTATCAGTGAGAGATACAGTGTATAAATCTTCCTCTTAACTAGGTCACATTCACTGCTTTGCTCAGAATTCTTTTCTATAAAAACATAAAGTCCCCCAAGTAAAGCGGGAGGATTCTATATGGAAGTAACATTGCTGAGATTAGAGTAAATGTATCTTGTTTATCAGGAAGGAACAATGATGCTTCTAAGTGGAAAGTAGATGAATCATTTGTCATCTTGGGCTATTTCTATACAAAGTAATTAGTGGTTGGAGAAAAATGTAGCTCAGTGAGGGAAAAGTTGACACTCTTCTCCTTTCCTCCCCTGACATTCCTCCTTTTAACAATGATACGTGTGAATGAGGGGGGCTGCAGTGCATTAGTATTCCTTCCAAGTATGCATTTTTATTTCACCCTAGGAATTGCTCATTTTTTTTGGTGTTTTTATGTTACGATGAGGCTGCTGTAAAGTAAATGAGACGTGGCCCCGATTTTAAAGGCGGAGTGGGGTGGGGGGTGCGGGTACGATGCACGGGAGGCCCGAAGCGGACGGTGCACCCGGCAGTTATGAAGGAGGCGAGGCCCGGCTCATTTTAATTTAAGGGCCATATTTGAATAATTGAGATCGGTGTCCCGCTCGAAGGCGGCGGGAACAATGTCAAGGTCAGCGGGCGGGAGCGGAAATTGTGCCAGGAGCTGGCAGCCTAACGGAACGGGCCCCGGAATAAGGTAAGTACTGGGAGGGAGGTTCCCAAACAGATGCCGGTGTGGGGAGGGAGAGGGAGGGCCGAGGATTTCTTCCTGCAACTCCAAAGATTCAAAAATTTTACTTCTCTTGGCCTCTTCTGGCCACTCTGCTACATCCCGCCAGATTTCTCAGGGGCCTCCCCAAGTCTTCATAAAAATCATGTCATGGCACAGTCAGTAAAGATAAGATGTCGCCAGGCGGAATCTTAACCTCTCCCACGCACCATTCTTGCTGTGTGTGTGGGGGGGGGGGCGGGGAGGGGGTTAAAATCAATCCAAGCATTACTGTTTCCAGAGATGCAAAGACCCATCTAAAGAGCTATTTTCCCCTCTGATAGCTCCAGAGAGAGTAGTGCCAAAGTAGTAAAATTAAATACATCCAGCAACACCAGTTGTCATTTTATCTCGACAGAGGAGGACTGACATAACTCAGCCAGCAGTGTGTTTATCAGGGATGGTCAGCCAGCCAGAAATCCAAGTCCTGAATAGCAAATTTCCAGCAATTGTATCTATTTGAGTTTACGTGTGCACAGTTTGTCTGTTGCTGCTAGTGCTGTGCTATCTGACCCACACTAGAAATTCACAGCACTGGCAAGACAGAGAGTCTAACCACCTCCCCTTGACATTCAAAGGCATTACCATCGCCGAATCCCCCACCATCAACATCCTGGGGGTCACCATTGACCAGAAACTTAACTGGACCAGCCATATAAATACTGTGGCTACAAGAGCAGGTCAGAGGCTGGGTATTCTGCGGCGAGTGATTCACCTCCTGACTCCCCAAAGCCTTTCCACCATCTACAAGGCACAAGTCAGGAGTGTGATGGAGTACTCTCCACTTGCCTGGATGAATGCAGCTCTAACAACACTCAAGAAGCTCGACACCATCCAGGACAAAGCAGCCCACTTGATTGGCACCCCCTCCACCACCCTAAACATTCACTCCCTTCACCATCGGCGCACTATGGCTGTAGTGTGTGCCATCTACAGGATGCAATGCAGCAACTTGTCAAGGCTTCTTCGACAGCACCTCCCAAACCCGCGACCTCTACCACCTAGAAGGACAAGGACAAGGGCAGCAGGCACATGGGAACACCACCACCTGCACGTTCCCCTCCAAGTCACACACCATTCCGACTTGGAAATATATCGCCGTTCCTTCATCGTCACTGGGTCAAAATCCTGGAACTCCCTTCCTAACAGCACTGCGGGAGAACCTTCACTACACAGACTGCAGCGGTTCAAGAAGACTGCTCACCACCAACTTTTCAAGGGCAATTAGGAATGGGCAATAAATGCTGGCCTTTCCAGCGACACCCACATCCCATGAACAAATATTTTTAAAAATCAAGACTAATAAGCAAATTCATAATATAAATCCAACAATTTGCAAGTGACTTCATAATCTACTAGCCAAGCTAGCACTGGGTTTGGTAGAGTTCTTGATTACATACATTTGGCTTTCTTATTCTTAAACCTATCCTGCAAGAATTTTAATTTGGTGTTCTAACAAGAATTGAAATTGGAAGGGACAAGTCCAACACTCAGAAGAGTGATTCCTGGACTAATACGGAGCAGATATTGAACTGGAATAACCTTAAATGTTAGATCTTGTTCAAATCCTAATTTACAGGGATGGGTGCTTACCCGTACAATAATGTGCCTCCCTTTAGATGAGTACTTTACAACTTTTATTTCTTACAATAAAAACAGAAATGCTGTAAATACACAGCAGGTCAATCAACATCTGTAAAGAGAAAAGACATGTTATGACGTTTTGAGTGTATAATGGTTCTGGTGAAGGGTATTCACCCAAAATGCTGTAACCTATCTTTTCTCTAAGTAAGATACTGACTGACCTGATGTGTATTTACAGCATTTACTGTTTTATTTCAGACTTCCAGCATTTGCAGTTTTTTCATTATATTTGTTTTGTTTCTTACCAATGTTGGGAGAGTTTGTACATCTGGGCTGAGATATTGACTAGGGCATTTAACCAGCTTCGTGATGCCATTACTGAAAGTAGAAGCAATTAACACTTGGAGACATTCAATGCACAGGGTATACTATTCCCTGTAACATTGCAGAAAATAAAACACCAATGCAGCAGTTCAGTTGAAGTCATCTAAGTTGACTGCAGAAGCCTGCTGACTGCAATGATACCCATCACTAGCAAAATTAATAACTTGCTGAAAACTGATGATAATGTGGGCAGGCTGTGTTTTCAAGGAAGTAACATATCTGATTTGAGATGGGCATTGATAAACTACTCAAGCTTTGTGTTCTTGAGGTTTCTAATGCCAGCTCAATAATCTGTTAATGCTTATATGTTGTATAACTTTAAACATGCTGCATATACAGCATTGATTCTGTTTTTAAGTATTCTTGATTTCCCTTCCTGTTGGTTTGGGTTCAGGAGGATTGTGCCCTGTAGAATTTGCTGTTCCATTGTCAACCAATAAAACTAATGTTTAATATCCACTGATATTGACTGACTTATTTCTAAAAGCTCAAGTGCAAGGCTTTTAGTAAGCAACATAATTTATTATTAGTTTGGATTCTTCTTACTTGGTTGGTGGGCCATTCTTACTCTGCAATAGATTTAGTAAAAAATTCTGAAATCTGCCTTTATTCTTGCTTTAGGGATCTGGGAATTGATGAACTACTGAGAAGGTGTGAGGAGATCTTAAAGAAGCTCAGGGACCCAAAATCTGATTCCTGCTTTTTGGCCATGGCTGGGACTACCCAGTTTCGGCAGACGGTTGATGACTTGCATGAAAAGGATGAAAGGTAAGTGTTTGGATGTGAAAGTCAGCATTCAGTAGGGAATGACTGTTCAAAGCAGTCCATTGCTGCATACTTTGGGAAGCTGCAATGGGAGATTACTTTCAGAAATGTAATTGAAAAACTAGCAAGCCTATTAATGTGGAAAATATATACTTTTTTTTTAAATGGGTCTAAGCCACCAAGTGAAAATTGGCTTCCTCAGAGAAAACTGACCCCGCAGTCCATATGGGCCCTGAATATCTGCAAAAATGTGGTAACTGTCTTTTTAATATTGTTATGTAGGTGCTTTTATGATATGTACGCTCTACTTTATTCTAAGGCTTGCTAAGTCTTTAATAATTGCTTCCAGATATAACAACAACAACAACTACTTGCATTTATATAGCGCTTTTAACGTAGTAAAACGTCCCAAGGCATTTCACAGGAGCGTTATCAAACAAAATTTCACATCAAGCCATGTAAGGAGGTATTAGGACAGATGACCAAAAGCTTGGTCAAAGACATAGGTTTTAAGGAGCGTTTTAAAGGAGGAGAGGGAGGTAGAGAGGCGGAGAGGTTTAGGGAGGGAATTCCAGAGCTTAGGGCCTTGGCAGCTGAAGGCACGGCCGCCAATGGTGGAGCGATTCAAATCAGGGATGTGCAAGAGGCAAGAATTGGAGGAGCGCAGAGGTCTCGGAGGGTTGTAGGGCTGGAGGAGGTTACAGAGTTAGGGAGGGGTGAGGCTGTGGAGGGATTTGAAAACAAGGATGAGAATTTTAAAATCGAGGCATTCCCGGACCAGGAGCCAATGTAGGTCAGCGAGCACAGGGGTGATGGATGAATGGTACTTGATGTGAGCTAGGATACGGGCAGCAGAGTTTTGGATGAGCTCAAGTTTATGGAGGGTGGAAGATGGGATGCCAGCCAAGAGACCATTGTTACTTCCAGACTGGACTATTCCAAAGACATAGATGAAAGTTTCAGCTGCAGATGAGCTGAGGCAGAGGTGGAGACGGGCGATTTTACAGAGATGGAGGTGTGGTCAACCGTGTCAAAGGCTGCAGACAGGTCGAGAAGGATGAGGAGGGATAGTTTACCATGGTCACAGTCACATAGGATGTCATTTGTGACTTTGATGTCCGTTTCAGTACTGTGGCAGGGGTGGAAACCTGATTGGAGGGATTCAAACATGGTGTTGCGGGAAAGATGAGCATGGATTTGGGAGGCAACAACACGTTCCAGGACTTTGGAAAGGAAAGGGAGGTTGGAGATGGGGAGGTAGTTTGCAAGGACAGAGGGATCAAGGGTAGGTTTTTTGAGGAGAGGGTGATGATGGCAGATTTGAAGGGGAGAGGGACAGTACCTGAGGAGAGGGAACTGTTAACAATATCAGCTAACATGGGAAGTTGGGTGGTCAGCAGTTTAGTGGGAATAGGGTCGAGGGAGCAGGAAATGGGTCTCATGGTCAAGATGAGCTTGGAGAGGGCACGAGGGGAGATGAGAGAGAAAATAAAGAAAGATGTGAGTTCATGGCTGGGGCAGGAGTGGAACCATAGTGGAAGTTTGGCTTGGTGGGCTTGGGGAAGAGAGAGAGGCAGCTGAACGGATGGTCTCAATCTTAGTGACACAGAATTCCATGAGCTCCTCGTGCTTTTTGTTGGAGGTGAGGATGGAGGGGGCAGGGGAGAGGGGTTTAAGAAGATGGTTTGTAGTGAAGAGATCCGGGGGTTATCTTTGCATTCCAGGATGATCCTGGAATAGTAAGCAGTTTTGGCAGAGGAGAGCAGGACCCGATAGTGCTTTATGTGGTCCAGCCAGATCTGGCGATGAATAGCTAAACCAGTTATAAATGCAAGTTGTTGTTCGTTTCTACATGAAACAATGATACGGAAATGATTCATAGCTGCTACAATAAAAACAGAAAATGCTGGAAATACTCAGTAAGTCAGGCAGCATCTGTGGAGAAAGAAACGAGAGTTAACGTTTCAGGTCGATGACCTTTCGTCAGAACTGGAAGAAGTGAAAAATTTAATAATTTTTTAAGCAGGTACGCAGCCAGGATGGGGAGGGGAGCATAGAACAAAAGGGAAGGACTGTGAAAGGGTGGAGGGCAGGAATGATTAAATGTCAAAAGGGATGATGGTGCAAGGCAAGGAGGGTGGTAAAGGGACAGGGAAAGAAACAAAAGATGGGTCCAGAGGAGCTGTAAATGGTAACAGCAGAAGCATTATCACCACCTGCTGTCTGAGAAAATTGGAGCAGTGGTTATGGTCTGAAGTTATTGAAATCAATGTTGAGTCCGGAAGGTTGTAAAGCGCCCAATTGAAAGATGAGATGCTGTTCCTCGAGCTTCGCTTGAGCTTCATTGAAACAGTGTAGGAGGCCGAGGACAGAGAGGTCAGGGTGGGAGTGGGACAGAGAATTAAAATGGCAAGTGACCGGAAGCTCCGGGTCACGCTTGCGGACTGAGTGGGGGTGTTCAGCAAAGCGATCACCCAATCTGCGTTTGGTCTCCCCAGTGTAGAGGAGACCGCATCGTAAGTAGCAAATACAGTATACGAAATTGAAAGAAGTACAAGTAAATCGCTGTTTCACCTGGAAGGAGTGTTTGGGGCCCCGGACGGTGGGAAGGGAGGAGGTGAAAGGCCAGGTGTTGTATCTCATGCGCTCCCACGGGAAGGTACTGTAGGGAGGAGAGCGGGTGTTAGGGGTGATGGAAGTGTGGACCAGAGTATCGTGGAGGGAGTGGTCCCTTTGGAATGCTGAAAGGGGAGGGGAGGGGAAGATGTATTTGGTGGTGGGATCATGCAGGGAGTGGCGGAAATGGTGGAGGATGATGCGTTGAATGTGGAGTGTGGTGGGGTGGAAGGTGAGGACAAGGGAGACCCTATCATGGTTCTGGGAGGGAGGGGAAGGGATGAGGGCAGAAGTGAGGGAAATGGGACGGACACGGTCCAGGGCCGTGTCAACTACAGAGGAGGGGAAATCAGTTGAGGAAAAAGGAAGACATTGCGGACGCACTGGTGTAGAAGGTGGCATCGTCTGAACAGATGAGACTGAGACACTGGGAGAATGGATTAGAGTCTTTACAGGGTGGGAGGAAGTGTAATCAAGGTAGCTGTCGGAATCGGTAGGCTTATAATTGATGTTCTGATTTATAGCTGTTCAAAGGTTTAAAATCAGTTTAGTATTTAAAATGCATTATTATTAAAGGTGTAATCTACTGGAAAACTGACATTTATCTCTATAGTTGATCAAATGTGTTTTGAGCTGAATGAACTGCTTCATGATGTACGGCCTTACATTTTATGTAGACAATGACCTCCATTGACTAAAATCCCAAATTATTTAATTGGTAATCATTTTGATCTTGTCATTGCCTTATTATTTGAAGGTCACTTTTATTTCTTTACTGATACAGCCCTACTATTATCAGAATGATTTAGGTGAAAACTCTCCCAGAGTCCCAGGAGTTTAAATGGTAAATCTCAGCCTTCAGATTATGCATGAATAGCCAACCTGACAAATAAGTAAGCTATAACACAACTTTGCAGTTTTCCCATCACCACCCCTGCCCCCACACCCCCCCCCCCCCACCCCACCCCACTGCATTTTAGGAAGTCCACTTCTGGTTCTTTGCCTAGCTTTAGTTGTAGGGGATTTGGAGGAAGTAAATCTTCAGGTCTTGGATTGGCTGGAGCAAAGACTTGATCCCACAGATTGACATTAGAAGTTCTCAGAATAAGACAGAGAACAGTAAATATGTACGTGTAGTTTGCATCCAGGAGCTGTAAGGCTTTTAGATTTTGGAAGTTATGTGCCAGTTTGACAAGTGAAGTCAGGCTAGATTGAGATTCAGAGTAGGTACAGCACAGGAGGAGGCCATTCGGTCCATCGTGCCTGAGCCAGCTCTTTGAAAGAGCTATCCAATTAGTCCCATTCCACTGCTCTTTCCCCATAGCCCTGTAATTTTTTTCCCTTCAAGTATTTATCCAGTTCCCTTTTGAAAGTTACTATTGAGTCTGCTTCCACCACCCTTTCAGGCAGTGCATTCCAGATCATCACAACTCGCTGCGTAAAAAAAATGTTTCCTCATGTTGCCTCTGGCTCTTTTGCCGATCACCTTAAATCTGTGTCCTCTGGTTACTGACCCTTCAGCCACTGGAAACAGTTTCTCCTTATTTAGCTAAAGAACAAAAAAGGGGCAGTCACACTACTGGGAGTGTACTATAGACCCCCAAACAGTCAGAGGGAGATGGAAGAGCAAATATGTAGGCAAATTTCTGAGAAGTGCAAAAACAATTGGGCAGTAATAGTAGGGGATTTCAACTACTCTAATATTAACTGGGATACAATCAGAGCAAAAGGTATGGAGGGCACAGAATTCTTAAATTGCATTCAGGAGAATTTTTTTTTAGCCAGTACATAGCAAGCTCAACAAGAGAGGGACAGTTCTGGATTTAGTTTTGACGGGCTGGCTGCCGTCAGGAGCTACAACGCAAGGTGGAGGGCGAGAAAGAGAGAGCGAGACGTCATCCGGTGCTGGACTGGAAGACAGTGTATGGTTTTGTTGTTTACTTTATTTTGTTTCTTGTTCCCTGATCCAGCCCTTCACGCCTGGTTTTACCAGATGTGAATCAGAAGCGGTGGGCAAGCCGCCCAGGTAAGTTTAAAAAATCGTTCTAATCACTTACTCTGTCACAGATAAAGTGTCTTAAGTACCTCCATGAGGTACATTTGGCTCTTTAACTATGACTTTCGTTTTCGGGTCGCCCGCGCGCACACAGGTGGGTCCCTGGGAATCTCAGAAGTCGGTGGATTGGAGCTGGCTTCCAAATCCGAATGGGATTTCCGCGATTTTCGGAGCCCCCCCGGCCTCAATGCACCCGCAATTGCCTCCTAAAATCACCCCGTTTGCGTCTGTCTTCACAAAAGAGGGGGACAGTGCAGAGATTGTCGTTCAGGAGGAGGAGTGTGACATATTGGATGGGATTAAAAATAGTGAGAGAGGAAGTATTAAGGGCTTTAGCACCTTTGAAAGTAAGTAAATCGCCAGGCCCGAATGAAATGTATCCCAGGCTGCTAAGAGAAGCAAGGGAGGAAATAGCGGAGACTCTGACCATCATTTTCCAATCCTCTCTGGTTACAGGCATGGTGCCGGAGGATTGGAGGACTGCTAACATTGTACCATTGTTTAAAAAGGGAGAAAGAGATAGACTGAGTAATTACAGGCCAGTCAGTCTAACCTCGGTGGTGGGCAAATTATTGGAATCGATTCTGAGAGACAGCATAAATCGTTATTTAGAAAGGCATGGGTTAATCAAGGACAGTCAGCATGGATTTGTTACGGGAAGGTCATTTTTTGAGCAGGTAACAAGGAGGGTCGATGAGGGTAACAAGTGAATACACTTTGATGTAGTGTATGTGGATTTTAGCAGGCTTTTGACAAGGTTCCACATAGCAGACTGGTCAAAAAAGTAAAAGCCCATGGGATCCAAGGGAAAGTGGCAAGTTGGATCCGGAATTGGCTCAATGGCAGGAAGCAAAGGGTAATGGTCGACGGGTGTTTTTGCCACTGGAAGGCTGTTACCAGTGGGATCCTGCAAGGTTCAGTACTAGGGCTCTTGCTTTTTGTGGTATTTTTTAATGATTTGGACTTGAATGTAGGGGGCTTGATCAAGAAGTTTACAGATGATACAAAAATTGGCCGTATGGTTGATAGTGAGGAAGAAAGCTGTAGACTGCAGGAAGATATCAATGGACTGGTCAGGTGGGCAGAAAAGTGGCAAATGGAATTCAATCTGGAGAAGTGTGAGGTAATGCATTTGGGGAGGGCAAACAAAGCAAGGGAGTACACAATAAACGGGAGGATTCTGATAAGTGTAGAGGAACAGAGGGACCTTGGAGTGCATGTCCACAGATCCCTGAAGGTGTCAGCTGTGGCTCAGTTGGTTGCACTCTCTCCTCTGAGTCAGAAGGTTGTGGGTACAATTGGCTGTAAAGCGCTTTAGGACGTCCTGAGGTCATGAAAGGAGCTAGTCTTTCTCCTGCCACCTTTAAAGATTTGTGTATGTACACCCCCAGGACTCTCTGTTCCTGCACCCCCTTTAAAATTGTACCATTTAGTTTATATTGCCTCTCCTCATTCCTCCTACTAAAATGCATCGCTTCACACTTCTCTGCATTAAATTCCATCTGCCATGTGTCTGCCCGTTTTACCAGTCAGTCTGTGTCCGCCAGAAGTCTGTTACTATCCTCCACATTGTTTACTACATTTCTGAGTTTCATATCATCTTCAAACTTTGAAATTATACCCTCTACACCCAAGTCCAGGTCATTAATATATATCAAAAAGAGCAGTGTTCCTAATACTGACCCCTGCGGAACACTACTGTATACTTCCCTCCAGTCTGAGAAACAACTATCCACCACTCCTCTCTGTTTTCTGTCCCCTGGCCAATCTTGTATCCACGCTGCCACTGTCTTTTTAATCCCATGGGCTTTAATTTTGCTAACAAGTCTATTATGTGTTAGTTTATCAAATGCATTTTGAATGTCCAGTACGTAAATACTAAACTTGGCGAAACAGGTTAATAAGGCCATAAAAAAAGCAAACCAAGCACTGGGGTTCATTTCTAGAGGGATAGAATTGTATAGAATCTTGATTAGACCACACATGGAGTACTATGAACAATTCTGGTCTCTTTATAAAAAGGATATAAAGGCACTGGAGAAGGTGCAAAAAAAATTTACCAGGATGATACCAGAACTGAGAGGCTATACCTATCAGGAAAGATTGAACAGGCTGGGGCTCTTTTCACTAGAAAAGAGAAGACTGAGGGGGACCTGATCAAGGCCTTTAAGATTATGAAAGGGTTTGATAGGGTAGATGTAGAGAAGATGTTTCCACTTGCAGGGGTGATCAGAACTAGGGGCCATAATTATAAGATAGTCACTAATAAGTCTAATAGGAAACTCAGGAGAACTTCTTTACCCAGAGAGTGGTTAGAATGTGGAACTTGATGCCACAAGGACTAGTTGAGGTGACTAGCATAGATGCATTTAAGGGGAAGCTAGATAAACACATGATGGAGAAAGGAATAGAAGGATATACTGAGAGGGCTAGATGAAGTAGGGAGGGAGGAGGCTTGTGTCGAGCATAAACATCGGCATGGACCAGTTGGGCTGAATGGCCTCTTTCTGTGCTATACATTCTATGTAATTCTATGTAAATGTATGATTAGAGGTTATATTTAGAGAGAAAATAAGTTGCATCTTTGTTGCTTTATATATCAAGGACTGCAGGAAAATATATATTTCACTGTGTGGTAACGTCCACTCTTTGTTCAACTATCTTCTGTAAATAAAATCCTTTTGGTTCAAGCCTGTGTCTCAATTTGGCAAGAGTGCTCATCTAATCTGCTGTTTGTAGGGAAAGGAGAGGTCACATGCATAATACGTTGCCGTACCAAATGTTCGGAGCAAGGATTTTCTGTTGCAATCCCTGGGTCTTGCTGTCATTTATCTAGGCATTGGGCAGAAAAAGATGAGATTCACCTACACAAGTAAGCAGTAACACTGAACCTGAGAAAATATTTAGCATTAAAATCCAAAAGCTATGTCAAACACTTCAAGTTAATTAACCACTAAGCAGTTAATAAATATTTATAAATATAAGTGGAGATTTATTTAGCATGTCTGGACTTTATAGGGTGTTCAGTGCAGTTGTCCAGCTGACATTCCAGGTTAATCTAATTCTTTATAACCTGCGTATCTAATTTGCTATGAACTACAGTTTAGTTTGACTTGTGTTGATGGGGTTGTCTTGGAAACAGATCTTTCATTCTTGCTGATGGTGTTTTTCCCCCTCTGCTATCTGAGTTCCTCCTATTTTTGTAAAACGCTTAATGTTTCCATTAGTTTGCACTAAACGCAAAGGACAACAGATGAGCTGCTGATATGCAGTATGGATGAGAGGATGGTCAGAGTGACCTTATCCAATACTGTCTGGCATAACAATATTCAACAGTTGCCATATTTTAAAGAAAATATAAGTAGAAAGTATTTAAAATAAACAGATTAATGCCTCTGCTAAAATAACAGATAGAAGAATTTAGTATGAGCACACTGTGTGACCGTTGATGTTACCAACAATAATTTATAGGCTCACACTAGTTGGGTTTCCCCTCCAGAAAGAAAGAAAAAAGGCTCTCGCACTGAGACTTGAGGGACTAGATTTAGGCTGAAATTTTTGTTTGGTATATATTTCCTGTTGTTGTTATCTGAAATCAGTTTTTGTAACATCTGTTGTGATCATGATGCACCTGAAGTACCTCTCATATATGAGTATGGTATGGATGCAAAACTAATCAAATGTCAATGACTTCACTGATTTTTTTTTTCCCCTCCCCATCTTCATGATTAGTGCATTTGCACAGTACATAACCTGTCTTAAATCACTCATGAGTTCTGTAGATGTGAGTGAATTGTCTTTCTTTTGTATTCATGTCTTAAAACTGATAATTCAACAATAGCAACTTGCATTTATATAGGGGCTTTAATCATATAGTAAAACGTCCCAAGGCACTTCACAGGAGCGTTATCAGACAAATATTGACACTGAGCCAAATAAAGAGACATTAGGACAGGTGACCAAAAGCTTGGTCAAAGAGATGGGTTTTAAGGGGTGTCTTATAGGAGGAGAGAGAGAGATGGTGAGGCTTAAGGAGGAAATTCCTAGACAGCTGAAGGCATGTCCGCCAATGGTGGGGGGTGCACAAGAGGCCAGAGTTGGAGGAACACAGAGATCTTGGAGGGATGTAGGGCTGGAGGAGGGGGTTACATAGATGGGGAGAGGTGAGATCATGGAGGGATTTGAATATAAGGATGAGGATTTTTAAAATCAAGGCGTTGCTGGACCGGGAGCCAATGTAGGTCAGCGAGTATGGGTTGATGGGTGAACGGGATTAGTTGCGAGTTAGGATACAGGCAGCAGAGTTTTGGGTGAGCTCAAAGTTTATGGAGGTTGGAAGCTGGGAGGCCGGGCAGGAAAGCATTGGAATAGTCAAGTCTGGAGGTAACAAAAATGTGGATAAGTGCAATATTATATTATAGTTATTCTTAATAACTAATTTTATATTAAGTTTTATAGAGCATGCCTAGGTATTTTTGATGCTGATGTTGTGCATTTGAGGGATTTGAATCAGTTCTAGGTTGTGTTGCACAAAGTTACAATGTCTGATTGCTACTTGCAGTTGGATATATTATCACCATTGCAGATAGGTATCATGCTGCTGACAAATAAAATTACCACCATTTCATCTAATTATCATGTTGTTAACAGGGCACCACAGCCTCATAAATATAACGTGAAATTACTTAAAACACAGATCATTCTTCTGTTTAGGTAAATGATTAAAAAAAATATGGATCCTTGGAATGTTCAGTTTCTGGACAGGTCAGAGGAGATAGTGGAACCAGGGATATCAATAGCTGATGGGTTAGGAATATAGCCATCAGAGGTAAGAGATGTTGGCTGTTTGACTTGCATAATACATGAAGAAACTGCCTGAAGAATTGGAACAAGCACCGTTTCTATTGTCTCTTTTAAGGGCATAGAGGAGACCAAGGTGTGATTCAGCCATTGAATTCTGAGGGGGCTGGAGGATGTGTGCACTGAGGGAGGGTTGATTTTGACTTTTGAGTGACTATAACTGATGGAATGTGCTGGTCGGCTACCCAGTCAAGCGGCAAAGAAGCCCCTGTGATTTTGAGGCCCCGGCCTCATTTAAGTACGGCAGGCGAGCTGTGAGGTGCCAACAGGCGGGATGCAGCTCGCCAGATTGTGGCATCAAGATTGGGCTGTGGTAGCTGCCTGCAAGGTAATTTGCAAATAGTGGTCCCAATCGCAGAGGGTGGCAGTCTTGGGGCGGCAGTGGCCCAGATTATTTTTGTTGACCCCGGAGGAGCAGGAGTGCCCACAAAAATAATTTGACACTTACCTTTATCAGGTTCCGACCAATTCCGACCTAAAATGGCCTATTACGTCATAGGACCCAGATTTCCATATTAAAAGGGACCTATCACCTGAAACAGGTGGATACCTGGCAGTTGGCCTCATTTCAAAATGGATCTGGCCGAATCGCAGGTGTTTACAAGGTGATAAGACTACCAACCCCATTTTGAGGCCATTACTGCCCCGTTAATGGCATGATGTGGAGATGCCGGTGATGGACTGGGGTTGACAATTGTAAACAATTTTACAACACCAAGTTATAGTCCAGCAATTTTATTTTAAATTCACAAGCTTTCGGAGGCTACCTCCTTCCTCACCTGAGGAAGGAGGTAGCCTCCGAAAGCTTGTGAATTTAAAATAAAATTGCTGGACTATAACTTGGTGTTGTAAAATTGTTTACAACCGTTAATGGCAAGCAAAGGCAGTGATAATCAACCCCAGGGTGTTAAATCTGAAGGATGTTCCATCTGAAGGAAGTAGATGAATGTAGAGTGGGTAGAATTGGGTGATGAGTAGAGAAGGCTATTGAACTGGAAGAGGAACAGAGTGGGAGACAGATAAATTGCTGAATTAATGGAAAAAGAGTCAGAGGCTGAGCCATCAATTCCAGCACAGGTGGAGAGGTTTGAGAGAAAGCTCGACAGCCATGAATGTTGTATAAGTGGAGACCATACGATGGTAACCTGCTTAGAAATGCAGTGTCATTTTCTTCTATGAATGGAATTTGACCAAGTACTGTTTTTTAAATTCAGTCTTTAGCTCTTTCCTTTTTTTTCTAAATATTGATGTTTAAACAAATGCTGATTACATCATTGGAGCTACTGTCTTGGAGGAGTTATTGAATTCAGCACTGCAGAAGAACGGAATGAATGCACATTTAAAATAAGATCACTGAAGCACCTGAGTCACTGATTACATCTATTGGACACTATATTCTGCTACCTCATTCTCTTGAGTACACTTGCTCCTCCAGTCAGTACCCCTAAATTACAAAATCATGTTTTGAGCATGAATAAGTTTCTTGAAGGATGCACCCTGCTTGTATGCTCTTACTGATATCATTTGTGAGAGTATATTCAAGGGGAAGTCTCAGTAAAAATATCACATTTACTTTCTGCACCCCTTCAATTTTATCCCATTTTCTCCTGAAGTTGATGACTTAGGCTGGGTTGCAGTTCCACAGACACCAAATGCCTTCAGCTACTTTCGAGTGTGAGCCTACACAGTGAGCGTCAACAGGCTATTTCACCATGGTGTGCATTGCCGCCGAGAACAGCTTCTGCTGATCTCATAGAATCATAGAATGGTTACAGCCCAGAAGGAGGCCATTCGAGCCCATGCCGGCTCTCTGCAATAGCAATCCAGCTAGTCCCAGCCCTTTCCGGGTAGCTCTGCAAATTTTTTCCCTTCAAATACTCATCCAATTCCCCTTTGAAAGCCACGATTGAATCTGCCTCCACCACCCCCTTCGGCAGTGCAATCTATATCATAACCACTTGCTGCGTAAAAAAGTTTTTCCTCGTGTCGCCTTTGGTTCTTTTGCCAATCACCTTAAATCTGAGTCCTCTGGTTCTTGACTCTTCCGTCAATGGGAAGAGTTTCTCTCTATCTACTCTGCCTAGACCCCTCATGATTTTGAACACCTCAATCAAATCTCCCCTCAACCTTCTCTGCTCTAAGGAGAACAACTGCAGCTTCTCCAGTCTATCCACGTAACTGAAGTCCTTCATCCCTGGAACCAGTCTAGTAAATCTTTTCTACACCCTCTCCAAGGCCTTCACATCCTTCCTAAAGTGCGGTGCCCAGAATTGGACACAATACTCCAGTTGTGGCCGAACCAGTGTTTTATAAGGGTTCATCATAACTTCCTTGCTTTTGTACTGTATGCCTCTATTTATAAAGCTGAGGATCCTGAATGCTTTTTTAACCTCTCTCAACCTGCCCTGCCACCTTCAACGATTTGTGCACTTATACCCCCAGGTCTCTCTATTCCTGCACCCCCTTTAGAATTGTACCCTTTAGTTTATATTGTCTCTCCTCATTCTTCCTGCCAAAATGTATCACTTCGCACTTCTCTGCATTAAATTTCATGTGCCACTTGTCTGCCCATTCCACCAGCCTGTCTATGTTCTCTTGAAGTCTATCATTATTCTCCTCACTGTTCGTTATACTTCCAAGTTTTGAGTCATCTGCATATTTTCAAATTGTGCCCTGTACACCCAGGTCCAAGTTATTAATATATATCAAGAAAAGCATTGGTCCTAGTACCGACCTCTGGGGAACATCACTGTATACTTTCCTCCGAAAACTAACTGTTCATCACTATTCTCTGTTTCCTGTCACTTATCCAATTTCGTATCCATGCTGCCCCTGCCCCCTTTATTCCAGGGGCTTCAACTTTGCTGACAAGCCTATTATATGGCACTTCATCAAACGCCTTTTGGAAGTTTATATACACTACACCAACCGCATTGCCCTCATCGACCCTTTCTGTTACTTCATCAAAAAACTATATCAAGTTAGTTAAACAAGATTTGCCTTTAACAAATCCGTGCTGACTTCCCCTAATTAATCCACACTTGTCCAAGTGACTGTTAATTCTGTCCCGGATTATCGTTTCTAAAAGTTTCCCCACCACCGAGGTTAAACTGACTGGCCTGTAGTTGCCTGTAGTTCAAAAATGTTACACCCTTTTTTGAACAAGGGTGTAACATTTGCAATTTTCCATTCCTCTGGCACCACCCCCGTATCTAAGGATGATCGGAAGAATATGGCCAGTACCTCCTCAAATTCCACCCTTCCCTCAGCAATTTCCAAAGAAAAAATATTTTCCAGCAGTGATCAGGAGCAGGGAGCATGACTAAATTGTTTTTTTTTGTTTCACTCTGCTTCCTGCAGATTGGGAACACTGAGGCTGGTTTCAGAGAATTTGTGGAGACCTGGAAGCAGGTTTATCATTTCTTGACTAACGATGGTGTATGGTATGGGGGAAACCCAGACAAGGGAAGAGCAACATTTTTTTTTTTAAAAAGAAGAAAAAAAATCAAAATTTGACATGTAGTTGGAGGGGCGGCTTTTTTGAACAATGCTGCAGTTATCAGTCGGAAGAGAACAAGGAATGTTCTCCTGTTCCTTTTTGAACAGGACGTTGGCACTGCCTGACTTCAAATTGGTCATTCAAGAACAGCAACTTATATTTATGTAATGTATAAAAACATCTCAAGGTGCTTCCCAGAAGTGCAAAGGGGGAAAAAATGGATTCTGAGCCAAAAGAAATATGAGGAGGATTCATCAAAAGCTTGGTCAAAGAGGTGGGTTTTAAAACAAGAGGAGATGGAGAGATTAAGGGAGCGAATTCCAGAGTGTGGGGCTGGTGGCACAACCGCCAGTAGTGGGGCTAAAGGGAATCAGAAAAACAGAGTTCAGGGGTGGGTAGTAGCACTGGAGAAGGTTACGGAGATAGGAAGAACCATTTATTAGAACCATACGGGCCTTTACTACCACACGCTGTCAGTCTTGGCTCAGTTGTAGCAATCTTGCCTCTGAGTCAGAAGGTTGTGGGTTCAAGTCCCACTCAAGACTCGAGCATATAAGCTAAGCTGACGCGGCGGTGCAGTACTATGGGAGTGTTGCACTATCGGAGGTGCTGTCATTTGGATGAGACATTGAACCGAGGCTCTGTCTGCCTTCTCAGGTGGATATAAAAGATTGCGTTGCACTATTTGAAGCAGAGTAGTTCTCCCCGGTCCTGGCCAAAATTTAGTTCTCAACCAACATCACTAAAACAGATTATTTGGTCATTATCTCATTGCTGTTTGTAGGACCTTGCTATGCAAATTGGTTGCCGCGATTCCATACTTTACATCAGTGAGTACACTTCAGAAGTACTTCATTGGCTGTAAAGTGCTTTGGGATGTCCTGAGATCATGAAAGATGCTATATAAATGCAAGTTCTTTTTTTATTTCCCAACACTTCATCATGCTCTTCCTTCTGTTGGGTCCCACATCTGTCTAAGAATGATAGATTATCAGAACTGAATGGTTCCACCCAGATGTTAATATCATCTTCTGTTTTAGAGAGTCATTTACTTGCTTTGCGTTTCCAGCAGTCAGAATTTTATTCCCAGAGTGTCTGCCCTTTGTCACTCTTCTATTCGTTCTGTCCATGCAGTCACACATCTCGGCGTTAATTTTTCAGAAGATTGTTTCCTAGGTGAGGACCACGCTCTTGCCTTCCAAGGGTGTGTTCTTCAACAACAACAGCAACTTGCATTTATATAGCACCTTTAACGTAGTAAAACGTCCCTTGGTGCTTCACAGGAGGGATTTTCAAAAAAAATTTGACATCGAGCCACAAAAGAAGATATTAAGACAGGTGACCAAAAGCTTGATCATAGAGATAGGTTTTAAGGAGCGTCTTAAAGGAGGAGAGAAAGGTGGAGAAGTTTAGGAAGGGAGTTCCAGAGCTTAGGGCCTAGGCAGCTGCCAATGGTGGAGCGATTAAAATCCGGGGATGCGCAAGAGGCAAGAATTGGAGCAGCGCAGAGATCCCAGAGGGTTGTAGGGCTGGAGGAGGTTACAGAGATAGGGAGGGGTGAGGCCATGGAGGGATTTGAAAACAAGGATGAGAATTTTAAAATCAAGGCATTCCCAGACCAGGAAGCCAGTGTAGATCAGTGAACAGAGGGGTGATGGGTGAATCGTACTTGGTGCGAGTTAGGATACAGGCAGTAGTTTTGGATGAGCTCAAATTTATGGAGGGTGGAAAATGGGAGGCCGGCCAGAAGAACATTGGAATAGTCAAGACTGGAGGTAACAAAGGCATTGATGAGGGTTTCAGCAGCAGATTAGCGAAGGCAGAGGTGGAAGTAGGCGGTCTTTGTGATGGAGCGGATGTGTGGTTGGAAGTTCATCTCAGGGTCAAAATAGGACGCCAAGGTTGCAAACGGTCTGATTTAGCCTCAAGACAGTGGCCAGGGTAAGGGATGGAGTAATATGGTGCATGGGCCCTGTCCTTCACAGTTTTCTTGCTGTTGTATACTTTTTTAAAATCACATGTGTTCAATCGTTGTGGCATACTCAGTAATGAAAATCTTTAGATCAAGAATCCCTTTTCTGTATTTACTCATATTGCATGAGACAACCTTTTTTTCTAATGGTGTCAATAACTTTACTTGTTTTCATTCACTTTGAACAGCATAAGAGCAGCTGTGGATAAAGTGGAGTTACTGTGGCAACAGGCTCTTGCCAGGGCTCAGTTTTTGCTAAAGGACCTTCAGTGCAGGGAAAAGGCTCAGCAGGTACAATTTCTTTCAGGCATCATGAGATTAAACTAAGTTAACAGATGAAAAAACTGTTTGATTATACAATATTGTATGAATGCTTTGTTCTCCAAGTGACCATCGAAAAGAATGACAAACTGGAAGTGGAAATATTGATTAAATATTCACTCTTGGGCTCTTGTATATTACGATAAATGGCATCTGAATTGATAATGTTAGTGAATTTTACTGAATAGTTATTGAATACAACACGCTTGAATGAGAGTGGAAATTGGCAAACTGTTTCCTAAGCTTATGTCTACTTAATCTAATATTGTTCTGATAAAATCTTGATCCAAGAGGCCTCTGAGACTCACCTCTACACCAGCAGAGTACTTATCAGCTAAGGCATCAGGGAAATTTTAATTTCCATTTTAAACAACATGTCGAACACAGAAAGGCTTCTGGAATTTGACACAATTCAGATCTATCTGTTTTATAGAGTGTTTTAATTTGAATAAAAATGGACTTATTTTAGGAATGTTCATCAGTAAGCCTCAGTGCGAAAAAAAAATTGTTGCCATAATGGAGAGAGGACAATATGACGTCGTCTAACTCCTTGACAGATCAGCCCTGCACACAGCAAAGTATACTTGTATTGCAGCAGTACCTTTGAAAGTTACCAGCAGTCACTTTTTCTTTTTAATCTTGCCTTCAGATTACTGATTTGATCACTAAAGAAGGAATGGGGAAGATTCATTCATACAGATTAGAAATTGCAAATAATTTGAGCCAAGCAGAGGTTCTTAAACTGGATTATGAAGTTGCCGTTTATAACCCTGCAATGGTGAGTTTCTTTTATTTTGTTACTTGTACTTTTTATTATGAAATGTCCAGTATTTTAGGATTGAATCATATCTAATGTACTGCTGCCCTGCAATTATAAAAATGAAATGTGTTTAAGTAATGTAAACTATTATAATGTTCTGTGTATTGTACTGTCTATCTACAATGCCAGGACAATAATTTTATTTCCATGCTAAGTATGTGGTTTTCTCAGAACAATCAAACTTTTTGGCCTTACTGCTATAATGTGTGGAAGATCCAAATGACTTGTCCAGTGACAATTATCCTACAAGGCAATTCATTTGTTATCAATAACAATGACTGTTTCTTACTCACTATGTATTTGGTGCTTTGAATAGATGTTAACATTTTTATAGAATTGTTTGTTTTGTCCATGCTATTTTATTTTATAGAAGTTGATTGCCGAATCTGAGAGAGTATTGCAGGATCTTGGTGAAATAACTGAAGAGGAATCTGGAGGGAAAGAGGAAGATTGTAAGGAGAAACTGAGCAGATTAAAAGATATGTTCCACATAGCTGTAGAACTGCCCCGCCAAACTTTAAAAGCAGTGTATGATTTCTACTACATTTTTGAAAAAGTAGGTAACGTGTATAACCAAGCAGACCGAGGGGGGTGGGAGTCATGCTGGAAGCAGAGATGTTTATGTGCTATATGCTATCTCTTGCAAAAATGAAACTCTTTCGTAATTTAGTGAGGAATTGGTTCAACTCTGAAGGTTCCACCTTGAGCGTTAAACCCACCTTTCTCTTTCGGATGCTGACCAACTTGCTGTGCACTTCTAACGTTTTCTATTTTTACTTCTTTGTGATTTATGTTTTTAGTTCAAATCTCCAGTATTACCCTTGTAACTTTCAAGCATTAGCCATTTGGTTTAATTTCATTCAGCCATATCTAAAAGCCAAAGTACTTGTACCAGTTCACCACAGATGGCTCTTCCTTTACTGGATAATGGAAAATTTTATCATCTGTGACTAGTTGGTTGAGAACCAGTTCATCTTCATGCCTAAGACAAGTTGAGAATTGGGTTTTATTTGAAATGATTAAGGCAATCTAAGTGTGGCTTCTCCAAAGGGACCTTGTAAAGACAAATGCTATGGTGCTACAAAGGTTAATCCCATTACATCCAATCATCCAAAGTCTATTCATGCCGCAAGTGGACTTATGTGTTTTCACATTGATGCTTAAATTGCAACAATTTCCTTTACAAAAACTTGGTCCACATTGGCATTTCACTGCCAAATAAGAGTTTTTTATGTTCGTATGTCACACCAGTCTGAAGAAAAACTCCACACCTGGGGGTCGATTTAAACGTTTCACCTGGCGTTAAAGGGGCAGTAAGAGCCTCAAAATGTATTGGTCACCTTACCGCCCTGTTAACCCTGATGATTCGGCCGGTGACATTTTGGAAGGGGCCCTCCGTAGGGCGCCCGAAGTGGTTGCCTGTTGTAGGCAGTAGGCCCCTTTTAATACGCAAATGGGGAGTCCTAGGACCCGGATTGCAATTTCGGGTTGGAACTGGTTGGAATGTGCACTATGCCCCAGGGCAGCCCCTTCCCCCCCCAGCTCCGCAATCTCAGCCACCACCTCCCCGCACTTACCTTGCTTGTAGCCACAGTGACCCGATATAGGTCTTGATCGAGTGATCTGCATCAGGATGCCTGTTTGGCATTGCACAACTTGCCGGCCAGATGTAAATGAGGCCAGGGTCTCAAAATTGCAGCTCCTCTTTGCCCAGAAGTTGAAATTGACCCCCTTGTGTTCAAGATTGATGCATTTATCTTTTATTTAAATTTTTATTTGAATATTCACCCAAATTTTAAAATTGCTTTCTCAAAATAATTCCTTCTAGGTTGCTGGCTGGTATAATTTCCTGCTACAAGAAATATTTTTTAAAGAGGTGGTATGTGATCGTGGTGTACAGATGTTGGGGTTTCCTCCGGAGGCAACTATGTGCCTTAAACCAAGCTGGCAGCATCAGGTTAATCGCTTCCTGAATAAAGCTCCTCTTCCAGCCGTTGAAGAATTGATTCAGCTCAGGCATTTGGCTGATTGTATTCCAGATACACTTCAGAGGAGGCGAGGAAAGCTGCTATCCCATCAGTAAGTATTGGTATCATGCTATATTTGCAAACATGTAGGGGGTCACTTTAGCCTAACCCAACCCAACCCACCCGGCGTGAAACTTGATGTGATCAGATCGGCCACCTGTTTAACACCCCTCCAATTGAGAGTAAAATAGGGTGGGCTGTAAAATGGGTGGCCGATCTGACCTCTTCAGTCTGCCTAAACTTGAGCTTTTGCTGCGAAGAGCTCAGCTGTGCAGTTGGCCAGCTTCTTGTAGGCCACGTTTCTGTCCCATTCCCTGAGAGAAAATGCTCCAACTTCTTACTGAACTGCACTGTCCTGGATAATATAGTCCTTGTGCTGATAGTAATGCAACGATAGTGTTAGGTAGGGAGTTTCAAGATATTGACTCAGCAAAAATGAAGGAACCGTGCATGTCCCAAGTTGGAGGGGAACCTGTAGGTGATGGTTTCCCCATGACATTGCTGCTGTTAGAGGTCGGGTGGGGGGGGTGCGGAGAGCTGTGAGGTGCTGTCAAAGGAAGCTTTTTGTTTCTATAATGCATACTATAGTTTGTACATACTGCAGCCACAGAATGCCAGTGGAGGATAGGTAGAAATTGAGTTCAGTAGCAGGGATGCCAATCAAATAAATTACTCTATCCAGGATGGTTTCGAGCTTCTTGAGAGTTGCAGCTGCACCATCCAGGTAAGTAGTGAGTATTCCATCACACTCCTGACTTAAGGCTTGTAGATGTTGGAGAGGCATTGAGAGGTTGAGGTCAGCCATTCATCATGGTGTACCCAGCCTCTGCATTGATCTTTTAGCCAGAGTGTTGATGTGGCTGGTGACACAACTATGGAAGCGGATTTTAAAATGCATTGACTTGGTAACAAATTATTAATTCAATAGGGGTCTGAAAAATGATTTTAAACTTGTTTATTTATCATTGTTTTTCAGTCCATTTTTAAAGTAATTGAAGGTCCGTGCTCCTATTTCCTAATGTTAATACATGACTTGACATCGCTTTACAAACTAGGCGTATCTCTGAAAGCAACAACAACTTACATTCATATGACGCATTTAAGAAAGAAAGAACTTGCACTTAGATAGTGTGTTTACTGTAGGAAAACATCTCGAGGCACTTCACAGAGGAGTAAAGGAGCAGGTGCCCAGCCTTTGTGAGAGGGTTAGGAGAGGTCACTGAAAGCTTGGTTGAAGAGACATTCTTTTATTTGGCAATATGTTATTGATGCCAAGTAAAACATTTAATCTAATGAGTTGTGTCTTTTTATCTTTTTGCTATGATTTTTTTTCTTCTACACAGGTGCTTAATTGTAAGAAAGTTGTTGACGTCTCAGGGGCAAGTGTTGCTGATTGACTTGGAACAAGCAATTCAATGGCAAGAAGCATATTTAAAGAGACTGCAAAGTGTGATGCTTCATCATGCTAATTCATCTGTTGACACCCATATTACTGGAGGTACTGCTGAGGCTCTGAAGGCTGCCAGTGAAACACATGTTATACAGGAACAGTTCATTAAAAACAGTTTACATGAACCAAAACAGCAAAATGGCTCTGAACCATATATATCCTCTGTAGAAAGACATTTTTATGAAACTGAGCAAATTGAGCACTGTAGGAGTGATCTTGACTGTGACCATGTTGACCAAAAGTTGCAGTTAACCCCTTTTCTATCAGCTTATCAAACTGTTGTTGTTCATCCTAACCAAAAAGTCAAGACATTAATGAAAAAACCCCCATCTTTAAGTTCTTTTGACTCTGGAATCGATGGGGCTGGTAGCTGCAATTTTGAGACTGGAAGTTTAAAAGACAATTATGAAATAGCCAATAGGGAACACGGGGCAAAAAGAATCTCAAAATTACCACTTAAAGCTGAAGTGGCAAAACTAAATGAAGAGGATAAGGTTGGTGGGAATGAGTCTGATGAATGGCCAGAGTTTGATAAGTTTGGGTTTGCTGATCCATTATCAACATCAAGTGCAGTACAGTCCTTTTCAAAATGTAATCCAAAGACTTTAAACTTTGAGATAAAAGTGAGCCGCTCGGCTAGTTTGCCTAAGAACCCTTGGATTAGCCTTCCCATTGAGGACCTTGAGAAGTCCTATGTGGTCACAATTACCCCCAAAAGATCGATGTTGGAGACAAACCTCAAACATGCAGAAGCCAGTAGCTGTAATATGGTAGATAAAAATGAAGAAAGAAATGTGAACCAGTTTACTGGCATGGCTCCAGCACTGAACAACCTCAGGGCAATAAAGACCACATCAGTAGAGATGAAAGCTACAGAAAAGGAGCAAGTTTTAGTTCTTGAGAAACTTGATGTGCAAACTGTTGAGAGAACTAATTGCGTACAGTGCTGTGAGGAACATAATTTGAACCCTACCAAAAATACAGGAATTCTGCCCAATTTTGATGAAGATTTTGAAGATGAGATCCCAGAAATTCTCTGGGATAGTTATGAACTTCGTGGATCCAGAAGACTACTGGAAGGGATTAAAAATGAAAGGTATCACATTATTACACACTTCTCCATCGCATCCTCCGCCAAACTACACACACATACTTTCTGAGAGTCCATTCAATAGTATTGAATCAGTCTTGATATTTACCAACCAACATGATTTTCATTTCCTGATCAAACAGGACCCAATAATGCTTGGGTGATGTCATTTGAGTGGGTTTTGCAAGGGTGCCTCAAGTCATGACACCAAAATCTTATTTTGTTGCTTCGTTGTATTTGCTAAATTGAAAATTTCCTTAAGATTGTCAAATGATCTCTAGAAATGGATAGATCATAATTGATGTGCATTAACTTACTAATGAGGTATGCCACAGGATGATAGTGTATGATTTTGTTCCACCAATTTTTCCACCAAACTCAATGTCGCTCTCCACTGATCTGTTAAGAGGAGATGCTGATTAGAAGGTGAGGCAATTCTTAAAATCAGAAGCAGTCAGCACAGACTGTTCTTGTTTACTTCCCAGTGAGGGGAAGAAACAGATGAGCAGGTAAGCCTGTTAAGTCTCTTGACTAATGAATAAGAATGTGGAGAGGAAAGAAAGTATGTTAAAATGGATTCAGAAAATACTAGAAACACTCAGCAGCTCAGGCAGCATTTGTAGAGAGAACAGATGACTTAACATTTGGTGTGTGCCAAAGCCAGTTTTTTTTCCTCCACTGTAATGTACAGTACGTTGGGCTGTTTTACTAATATAACCACTACTTTGTTCTACTTCCCATGGGCAGAGAACATATTGCATTAACTGAATCAAAGCTGTATGACTGGGACATGAAGGAGCAGGAAAACCTTCAGGATGATGTTGAAAAGCTTCTGCTGATGACAGCCAAAATTTTAGAGGTAAATGATGAAATACTTCTGCGTGATTGAATCATTTCTTCCTATTTATTCATGGAAGTGATGCAACTGAGTATGAGTGAGCCAGCCGAAGGCCCAGACACCAAAGATGGAGTGAAGATGGGTAAATGCACCTGAGGCCACAGGATAAGAGGGCATGGGCGGGAATGATGGGCTGGTTATGTTTACAGAGATATGGTGGGGCAAGGCCATAGAGTGATTTGTAGATGATGATGAGATTTTTAAAATTGGTTCCATTGGGGAACAGAGAATCAATCTAGGTCTGCAAGGATGGGTGTGCGGGACAGGATGTGAGCAACAGAGTTTTGGATAATTTGGAAGGTAGGAGTTTAGAGGCAGACAATGAGGCTGTTGTAGAAGTTAGGTCTAGAGGTCCTGAAGATGTGATTAAGGGGTTTGGCAGCAGTAGAGGTACGGTAGAAGCAGAGATGGGAAGTGTTGCAGAGGTAGAAGTAAATGGTCTTGGATGGAATATGGGGCTCACAGTTCAGCATCTTTGTTAGTTGATGATTTTCAAGTTATCTTTAAAACTGGATTCAAGCTTTTTTATTTTTAAAAACCTATGACTTCTCTGTTATGAACTAAATAACCTGCCTATAATTCTACTTCAGTATTTAATATTTTCTCTGCTCCTCCCTTCTCCTGAAGGCATAACTCATTGCTGGAGTGTGGTTCCATGGGCACCTGTTGGCTTCTAGTACTTCAACCAAGTGGCCATTATTTGTGAGTCAGCCTCAACAGTGGGTATCAGCAGGTCATGCGACTGCAGAGCCCATCACAGCAAAGTTTGATCCTGTCCAAGCTTGTGCCCTTCCAGCTGGGGCCACTGAGTAGTAATCATAAGTAAAAGAAAGTAAGAAAGACTCATATTCATATAGCGCCTTTCATGACCTCAGGACATCCCGAAGCGCTTTCCAGCCAATCAAGCACTTTTGAAGTGTAGTCACTGTTGTGATGTAGGACATGCGGCTGCCAATTTGTGCACAGCAAGGTTCCACAAAGAGCAATGTGATGATAATGTAGGAACCCTGGCTGTTTCTCACCCTATGTCCTACCCAACCCACATGAGCTGAGGCCAACTTTAACGTCTCTTTCACTGTACTATTTAAGATCAGCAGAGACTGGAGAGGAAACCGTATGTTCAGCCCCTCATTGATAACCTAATTGAACCATTGGGGGAGCCTATACATAGCAGCTTTACATAATAAATAAACAGGAAAAATTGTCCCCACACAAAATTCTGGCTGTTAGAGAGGGGAGGAAACATAATACAGTTAAACAGAAAAAATACTGCAAATGCTGGAAATCTGCAATTAAAAACAGAAAATGCTGGAACTACAACAGGTCAGTCATCATCTGTAAAGAGAAAAGAAAAGACTTTTTCGGTTAAGACCCTTCATTAGAATTGAAAAATGAAAGACGTCATTAGGACCTGACTGCAATTTTAGTTAGAGGCCTAAGCAGGGGAGCAGTGATGGCATCCCTGTCAGTGAACTAAGATGTCACAGAAATGGTCCCTTCAGAACGCGGAGAGGGGAGATCAGAGGGAGATTTATTTGGTGGTGGGATCATATTCGAGCTGGTGGAAATGGCAGATGATCTGTGGAATCCACAGGCTGGTGGAGTGGAAGGTAGAAGGAGGCTCACAGTTGTGAGAGGGGGATGGGATCAGGGCAGAAGCACTGGAAATGGGGCGGACCTAGTCAAAGATCCTTTCTACCATGGTGGAGGGGTACCGTTGGCTGAGGAATAAAGAGGATATTTTGGAAGCTCTGTTGTGATATCATTAGAGCAGATGCCATGGAGACGGAGATACAGGGGAAAAAGGAATGAGTCCTTACAGGAAGCAGGATAGGAAGAATAATAGTGCAGGTAATCATGGGAGTCGGTGGGCTTATAATAGACATCAGTGGAAAGATCATAGAGAGAGATCCAGGAAGGGAAGGGAAGAGTCAGAGATGGATCACATAAAGGAAAGGGATGGGTGGAAATTTGAAATATAATTAATTAAATCCTCTAGATCAGGGCAAGAGCTGTAAGCAGTAATGATACTGAATGTAACTGAAAAAGAGGACAGGGAGGCGGCCTGTTTGATTTTAAGAAATATCAGTTTTTATGGCAACATGGCTTTCTCTGTCGAATAAATTCTTGAAATATATGTAAATGAAATTCATAGGACTGGAACAAACCGTGTTCAACATATCCTACAGATGACGAGCACAGCTATGACCCATGTGGGTTCCCATTGTGACCCCTTTTACCTGGAGGAAGTAAGTGGAGTTAAAGGAAGGGTCTTCCACCTAAAACATATACCTGTCTTTTGTCTTTACAGAAGGTGACTGACCTGCTGTGTATTCCCACATTTTCTGTTTTTATTTAAGATAACTACATCATCGAAATCAGCACCTTCCAATTCTTTATTTAGTGCCAAGAATATGAGTAATAACATTGTTTTTACAGTATTTAAAATGTTCCCATCTTTTGGATCCAGGAGGAAGAATGTGTGCTCAGACAAGAAAATGAGCTGGAGCTTCTTTTGCAGTTGGAAGAAGGGGAATGCTGTGGTGATCCTGTAGCTGACATGCACAGTGACCAAGACACTATGAGCAACGAGAAGGTAGAACTCTCAAAAATAATTCTTCCAGGATTTTTCATGATACTCAGTAGCCAGGTGTTTGACTTGCTGTCGTTTGAAACTGATTCTTCTGTAGATATAAATTAATTGTAAAAATCAGGTTGCATGTCTAAAAGTATTGTTAAATTCAAGTCTAAGTTTAATAAGTGCACAACCTATTTGATATCCATTGTTAGCACTGACCGTCTCTTTAGATTGTGATGAAGATTATAAGGACCAATTTTCTGAATGGGTGCTCCTGGCAGGAAGCCTTGCCTATCAGGCACATGTGTTGACATCGCCCACCATGATTTTCCATCTATTAGAATTAATGGACAGAAAATGGTTGGGGATCATGCTTGCAATTCCCTGATATGCACCACATCGTCCCTACACTGACAAAATTACTCTATTGGAAAGCATCTTCATTTTTCTTGAAAACATTAAGGACAGATTTTTGTCTTCAGCATTCCTCTTGGCACAGAGCTCTGCATACCAGGAGTTAAGGCACAGGTTCACTTCTCTCTTTTTCCACCCACCCCCTGTTTTTTTCTCTGCCAGAAGCATGAAGACAAAAAGTTATCCCGTTAGAGATCTTTGTAAAGTATTATCGTATGGTTAAAATTAAATTCTATGAATGAGATTATTTGTTTAATTGTTACTTGTGCCATTCATTTATAGAAGCCAAGAGTGAAATTATATCAATTTAATGTTGAAAATTAGCAATGGAGATTTTTTTTTGAGCTCAAGGTGAGAAATGAGAGTCCTTGGGAATGGTATCCTTTTCCACTTTGATCCCTAAAGTCAGCATCAAACAGTCGTAGGTCAGGCAAAGCACAAGCCAGATACAGGATAAATCTCCCTTTACACAGCCCCAACAATGTACCTTAATCCTTAGCCTCAGAAGAATACTCCACTACTATACCCATGTGAGATTACCAGGCATACTTGTAGTCTCTGAGTGAGACTGTCAGTTTGTGCCAAGTTAAGCCTAGTTTTTGAATACCTCTATCAAATCTCCTCGAACCTGGCCTCTGTTCCAAGGAGAACAACCCCAGCATCTCCAGTCTATCCATGTAACTAAAGTCCCTCATCCCAGGAATCATTCTAGTAAATCTCTTCTGCACCCATCGGAAAACTGCCAATGTAACACCCTTATTTAAAAAGGGTAGTAGGCAGAAGGCTGGAAATTATAGACCAGTTAGCTTAACATCTGTGGTGGGTAAAATTTTGGAGTCTATTATTAAGGAGACAGTAGCAGAACATTTGGATAAACATAATTTAATAGGACAAAGTCAGCATGGCTTTGCAAAGCGGAAGTCATGTCTGACAAATTTGCTTGAGTTCTTTAAGGATATAACGTACAGGGTGGATAAAGGGGAACCAGTGGACGTAGTGTATTTGGACTTCCAGAAGGCATTCGACAAGGTGCCACATAAAAGATTATTGCTCAAGATAAAGAATCACTGGATTGGGGGTAATATTCTGGCATGGGTGGAGGATTGGTTATCTAACAGGATGCAGAGAGTTGGGATAAATGGTACATTCTCGGACTGGCAACCTGTAGCCAGTGGTGTTCCGCAGGGGTTGGTGCTGGGTCCTCAACTCTTTACAATCTATATTAACGATTTGGAGGAGGGGCCCGAGTGTAACATATCAAAGTTTTCAGATGATACAAAGATGGGAGGGAAAGTAGAGAGTGAGGAGGACATTAAAAACCTACAAGGGGATATAGACAGGCTGGGTGAGTGGGCGGAGATTTGGCAGATGCAATACAATATTGGAAAATGTGAGGTTATGCACTTTGGCAGGAAAAATCGGAGAGCAAGTTATTATCTTAATGGCGAGAAACTGGAAAGTACTGCAGTACATAGGGATCTGGGGATCCTAGTGCAAGAAAATCAAAAGGTTAGTTTGCAGGTGCAGCAGGTGATCAAGAAGGCCAACGGAATGTTGGCTTTTATTGCTAGGGGGATAGAATATAAAAACAGGGAGGTATTGCTGCAGTTATATAAGGTATTGGTGAGACCGCACCTGGAATACTGCATACAGTTTTGGTCTCCATACTTAAGAAGAGACATACTTGCTCTCGAGGCAGTACAAAGAAGGTTCACTCGGTTAATCCCGGGGATGAGGGGGTGGACGTATGAGGAGAGGTTGAGTAGATTGGGACTCTACTCATTGGAGTTCAGAAGAGAGGCGATCTTATTGAAACATATAAGATTGTGAAGGGGCTTGATCGGGTGGATGCGGTAAGGATGTTCCCAAGGATGGGTGAAACTAGAACTAGGGGGCATAATCTTAGAATAAGGGGCTGCTCTTTCAAAACTGAGATGAGGAGAAACTTCTTCACTCAGAGGGTAGTAGGTCTGTGGAATTTGCTGCCCCAGGAAGCTGTGGAAGCTACATCATTAAATAAATTTAAAACAGAAATAGACAGTTTCCTAGAAGTAAAGGGAATTAGGGGTTACGGGGAGCGGGCAGGCAATTGGACATGAATTTAGATTTGAGGTGAGGATCAGATCAGCCATGATCTTACTGAATGGCGGAGCAGGCTCGAGGGGCCGATTGGCCTACTCCTGCTCCTATTTCTTATGTTCTTATGTTCTTTCTAAGGCCTTCACATCTTTCCTGAAGTGCGGTGCCCAGAACTGGACACAATACTCCAGTTGTGGCCAAACCATTGTTTTGTAAAGGTTTTATAAATGATCTCTTGATCATTTTGAAGTAACTAATTTACTAAAGAACCTTTTGTTCCAGGTCATGATGTCTCTGAGTGAGCTTTCAGCAGCTGGAGTGATAGGGTTGGAGGACTATGTGTGGCCTGAAATGGGACAGGAGGAACGTCACTGCAGTTGCACCCGTTCGCGTTTAGCTTGTGATATTGAATGCATGCAACAAGAAAGAAGCTTCAAACCTTACAGTGGGTTTTGCACTACAAACTGTAATGCTACTCCTTCAAGTCCAGGAGTGCACTGGGGCCTACGCAATAATCCCAGGTTACTGCAAGAGCTGAAAGAACTAAATCAAATTGAGGATAGAATTCTGGAGGAGAACTTGAAGATAAGAGAGCTGTGTTGCTCTGATGAAGAGCAGAATGTTCAAATTCAAAACTCAAGTGAGTCGAACGGAGGTAAATCGAACCCAAACAAAGATAGAATAAAGTTCTTGACTGAGCTGGAGCGGGAAAGGAAAGAGGTTGAGAAAATGGAGCAAAGTCTAGCTCGAGAAGAACAAATGAAATACAAGAATTTAAAGAAACTGCCACAAATATCTCCAAAGACAGAATGCGGTAATCAAAAGAAAAGTACAACAAAACCTTCTGCACGAGATCAGATTTCTCATCCAAAACCTAGCCCGGGAGCTGAAGTAAAAAGCCAATTTGTGTTAACAGGAATTAATTTAAAGTCCAGTGAATCGAGCTACGCTATAAATGGTTTCTATCCAGACTCCAGTCAGGACCGATCTTGCATCAAACATACTCCGGACAAAATGCCTCCAGATGTAACGGTTGTACGTAGCTCAAAGAAAAAGGCCACCAAATCAGTACATTCCAAAAAAAATTGCTTGCAAGACCAAGTTCTTGGTCCGGTTATAAATGATACTGTTCATATGAATGAAGAACGTAATCCAATAGGTGCAAAAGATGACCAGTCATTTATTACTCATCTACAGGGTGAAACCTCTATACGATCAGATAAAATGGAACAGCAGATTTGTAATGGAATCTCAGGAGAAGCCCAGGAAAAAAGCAGCCATGAGATTAATAGTCTAGAATATGTTGGAATGAAAAAAGGATGCCAGGGGCAGGGCTGTATTGAAGCTAAAGTTGCAACATTGAATCCAAGAAAGACACACATACTGAAAAACAACACATCACAACTTGATGTTCATAGAAAAGAAACTCTTGCCCAGGTTGCTCATTCATCTGAGAATGAAAACCATACAGTAGAATGTAAAAGCCGAAAAGACCTAACTGTACAAACCAAGGAAAAGCCAAAACCAGCACTGCGGACTAGTATACCTGTGAAACTGGAAAAGTTCCCGGCTTCTGCCATTTCTCAGGAACCCTTTAGTGAAACTCTTGGAGATGCCATAATGACGAAGAGAGGCAAGAAAGACCTGCTGAGAGTTCCAGTGCCCAAACCCAGAAAAACTATTAAGCTGTGCCAAACCAAAAGTCGGCCAAAACAGTGTTTGGAAAACTCCAGTGCTTTAGGGAAACCTAGTGATCATCAAGAATTTTCAGAATTTGTGGGCACCTGTCCAGTTTCAAAGGAGCCCCAAATGCAAGAGCCTATGAACACTAGTGCAACACACGAACCAAATCCCAGTCCACAGATAGGGAACAAAAATCAATCAGAAGACATCAGAAAGGACCATATGGGCAAAACTTCTTCCAAAGTGTCTGACAGCTCAACAGACATACAGATAGAACAAGTTAATTGCAAGAAAGATGATTCTATCTCCGAAGCAACCTCTTTAGCAAACCCTGTTGAGAATCGGAAAATGTGTTTTGGGGAAAAAGACTCCAAATTGGTAGTAAAATCAGATGCATATGGTGAAGGTAAATGTGATGCACAACACATTCTCTTATTTAATGAAGCAAAACTGAAAAACAGTGCAATTGGCAGTAGCAGCTTAGGATCAAGAGAGGATTGCAGTCCTGAGATGTTGCAATCTAATGAATCCAGAAGTGTTGAAACTCAGAAGGATTGTTTACATATAACTGATGATTCAAGCCATACACATGATTTTCCAAATCGAGTCTTGCGTCCTGTATTTGAAGAACATCATGCAAGGGTATCTGTGACACTTAATCCGCCAATGAATGCACACATTTTTCAAGCATCCATTATGAAGGTAACCAAAGATGTTTTTTTTTAATAGGACAGGTATTTATGTATCATTGTTGTGATACGATTTTTGTGAATTCAGTTATAGGGCAGCATAGCCTCTCAGAATCTTGAATTTTGGTCTTAAGCGCCTAATATTTTTTTCAGCATGAGAACTTTTAAAGACAATGGGGCAAGATTTATGAAGAATGAGTTTATGATTTAATTTCAAGTAGCATTCCAAGGAAATCTTCCCCCATGTTAGGATCTCCACAATGGGAGCTGAGAAAAAGGCACATTTTTTTCCCAAATAACTCAAAACTGATTTTTTTGCACACTTCCAAAAATGAGTGATATAATAATATAGATTGAGAGGACTAGCTTGAATCAGGCAATCTTGATTTGCAGTATCAAGTATCTTTGTTATAAATGCTGCTAAGAACTTGGGAGAGGAAAAAGATAGGAAAGGAGAGTTTCTGTTAATCTTCCAACTTATACCTAAAATTAGAAATTCTGTCTAGATTGAGCTGATAGATTGTCAAGATAGAATCTGTAACATAATATTTCAACAGCCAGCATCAACTTGAAGCAAAGCAGGCATGCTTTTTAAAAATAAAACCAATATTGCTAGCTTTTTGGCCGAGCATCAATGTAAAAATGCTACATCTGTGCATTTTGCTGCTTTGGCACCTAACTATCTATAGAGGGCTTGGCACAGTAGAACTATTGCTACCTATTGGACTAACCCAAAAGGAGCGAACGTAAACCTTTGAATAAGAGACTTTTGGAGAATGGAGATTAGTGAGTGTTTTATTTTAAAACAGTGCTAATTCATTTTGTTTTACCGTTTAAATGAAGTTTCTGGTTTACCATCAATTGCATGTACTGTTCCAAGGGTCTGCTGAACTGTAGCATCATAAATTGCCTTTATTCTGACACTTTATCTTCCCTTCCCTCCCCCTTTCCTGAAGGCATTGACTCCTTGATTTCACTGGTGACTGATGCCTTCTCACCCAAGTAATCATTCAGTAGTGAGCATTGGCAGTGGGGGTGGGGGCAGAGGATGAGTACTACCATAGCACCCTGTACTCAGCTCAAACTAAGGATTGAAACTGGTACCTTCCTGGTCAGTATGGCTGAGGTCCTCACTGCCTTAATGAGTTGAGTCATCAGGGCAGCTAAAAGAAGAAAAACTTCCCCATTTAGGTAACACCTATCACGTTCTGCGGACTTCCTAGTGCTTCACAGCCAGCGAAGTCATTTTTTTGAATAGTTAGGTTGTAACGTAGGCAAACCAAGCAAACAATTTATGCACAACAAGGTCCCACAAACAACAATGAGAGAAATGACCAGTTAATCTGTTTTCGGCTGTTGATTGAGGAAGGAGTGTTGGCCAGGATATTGGGAAAACTCCCCTACTCTCCTTTGAATAGTGCCATGGGATCTTTTATATCCTCCAAAGGACGGAGAATTTAAACACTACTTCTAATGAGTCCAGTTTATGCCAAAATGTAAAATTTAAACTTTTGTGCTCAAGCTGACAGATTTCTATGCTGGTGAATGGAACAATTTCCCACTTTTGGGATTCAATTAAGCTCTTTTAGGTTAGGTAATGCAAAGTTGAGCTGCCTCTGCTTTTCTCAACAATGTGCCTTAACCCCAGACTCTGAAGCATCCCAATCCGGTATTTCCATTTTCCATATCATATATCATACATCTTTATGATTTCTAGGATAATCATTTGTGCCAAATTGTTGGCAGTTTTGTGCTTTGGACCCATGTATATTATGAGTTGAGTTAAGATTGCCCAAAGCACTTTAGTGGGGAGATCCTTACAGCTGGCAATGAGAAAGGCTACTCTAATCTGTCATTCTAGAATGGAAATAGACCTAGGAAAATGTGCTAACTCACACTTCCACCTTGTCCAGCTGACATGCATTTTCTTCTAACTTTTTAAGATTCTACTATTTGGTGGGGTGTAAACCAGGTGGTGCTAAATTGGTGGGGGATGGGGGAGGGTTTGGAATTTGGGACTTAGAGAGGATTCACTCGTTTTATGACGTCTTTAGGTTCCGCCATAAATTTTGGTAGAAACAAGGGAACGTGCAAGGTAAGACTGCCCTAGCTAAGATACAGCCATCGCAAATGATGGATTTAGACCAGGGTGACTTCATCAGATCTTATTCCCATCATATACACCCTAGGACCTTCTCGTCTAATCTGTGCCACTATTAAACAGGGGTAACATTGAACTGCAGCTGAGAAAGGCTGATGCTGGGATCTTAAAAGTGAATTGCTATGTTTCATTGTGCTGTTAAATAGAGGCACATAACTTTAATTTGGATTGGAATTTTGATTACATTTTTGGATCTTTATTTTGGAGACTCCAAGCTTCCTTTGGAAGTCTTCCTCAAAACTGTTTCTTGCTTGGGGAGTTTCCAAAAAATGAAGGGGAAGGCTGCAAAATGTTTTTCCCCATTGCAATTCCCATCTTTATCTTTTATTTGTTGGAAGGGGAGGCGGAACAGTAGCACCCCAGGAAGCCAAGCTTATAAGGTAGCCGGCCACCAGGGTGTATTGGCCCAGAAAATAATTTCTCAACATATCCATGGAGTTATGTATCACAAGTCCTCTGCTCTATGGCACTTGTGCATAAGTTCCTGGAGCTGCCACTCAACTCCAGGATGCCCTGCATTGTAGAGGAGTCCCTCTGATAGTGCCACAAGGGATGGCAGTGGACTCTGCCATCATCCCTACCATCTGACGCACATCTTCAGAGTCTTTGCAGTGCCTTCATATAGTCATGATGTGGAGATGCTGGTGATGGACTGGGGTTGACAAATGTAAGGAATCTTACAACATCAGGTTATAGTCCAACGGTTTTATTTGAAAATCACAAGCTTTTGGAGGCTTTCTCCTTCGTCACACACTCCCACACTCACCTGACGAAGGAGAAAGCCTCCAAAAGCTTGTGATTTTCAAATAAAACAGTTGGACTATAACCTGGTGTTGTAAGATTCCTTCATATAGTAACAGGAGTAGGCCATTTAGCTCCTCGAGCCTGTTCCGCCATTCAGTGAGATCATGGCTGATCTGTGACTTAACTCCATATACCTGCCTTAGCCCCATATCCCTTAATACCAATCGCAGATTTAAAATTAACAATTGAGCTAGCATCAACTGCCGATTGCGGAAGAGAGTTCCAAACTTCTACCACCCTTTGCGGGTAGAAGTGTTTCCTAACTTCACTCCTGAAAGTCCTGGCTTTAATTTTTAGGCTATGTCCCCTAGTCTTAGACTCCCCAACCAGCGGAAATAGTCTCTCTCTATTTACCCTATCAGTTCCCCTTAATATCTTGAAACCTTCGATAAAATCACCCCGTAATCGTTTAATTTCCAGGGAGTACAACCCTAGTTTGTGTAATCACTCCTCGTAATTTAACCCTTGGTGTCATTCTAGTAAATCTACTTTGCACTCCGTCCAAGGCCAATATATCCTCCCTCAGGCGCAGTGCCCAGACTGAACACAGTACTCCAGCTGTGGTCTAACCAGAGCTTTGTAAAGCTGTAGCATAACTTCTACGCCCTTGTATTCTAGTCCTCTCGATATAAAGGCCAGCATTCCATTAGCCTTTTTGATTTATTTTCTGTACCTGTCCATGATATTTTAATGATCTATGTACATGGACCCCTAAGGCTCTTTGGACCTCCACTGTTTTGAGCTTTTCACCATTTAGAAAGTACTCTGATCTATCCTTTTTAGGTCCAAAATGGTTGACCTCACACTTGCCTACATTGAAATCCATTTGCCACAGTTTTGCCCATTCACTTATCTATTAATATCTCTCTGTAATTTTATGCTTCCATCTACAATGCTTACAATGCTGCCTATCTTTGTATCATTGGCAAACTTGGATATGTGGCTCTCTATCCCGTCATCTAAGTCGTTAATAAATACAATGAATAGTTGAGGCCCCAACACAGGTCCCTGTGGGACACCACTAGTCACATCCTGCCAATTTGAGTACCTGCCCATTATCCCTACTCTTTGTCTCCTGCCGCTCAACCAATTTCCTAACCAGGTCGATAATTTGGCCTCAATTCCACGAGCTTCAACTTTAGCTATGAGGGACTTTATCGAATGCCTTCTGGAAGTCCACATAAACAACCACATCAATAAAGAACATAAGGTTCTATTGCTCTGCAAGCATTTGTCTTTTCATGGCAGGATCCCTGAGAGCATTGTCTGAATGTTCAACAGCCAAGATCTAACACCTCCTAAAGCTCAGATACATCATGCTCCATCTTCATTACCAATAGCTTCCTTGTGACTTGTGAATCATCTCAAAGGATATGGAGAACAGGTGGGAAAGTGGAGCTGAGGCCAGAATCAGATCAGCCATGATCTCATTGAACGGCGGAGCAGGCTCGAAGGGCCAAATGGCCTACGCATGCTCCTATCTCTTATGTTCTTATGATCTTACCTTGTGTCAATTCTTCATCTGGAATATTGGAATCACACTGAGTTAACTTGTCTGGGCTGGTGAGTGCAAGTGACAGGGTTCATGATGGAGTGGGCCAATTTCTGCTGTAAGTGCCAGATGGTGAAGGTTCTGGCATTGGTTCTTTCTATCTATAGCAACTTTATTGTTTTCAGCTTCTGTGGAGTTAGGAAGAATGAGAAATGTAATGAGTTTTCTGTTGTCCACCTTTTCCTTCCTGTTAAACTCATGTAAGGGTCTCTTCAGAATATGAGCATCAAAAAAAGAGAAACCATTTCTGATTTTTGACCATTAGCACGTAGTCAGCTGTGGGTGCACATCTTCCCACGTCTCTATCCTGTACAGCATTAGCTGAACGAGTTCCCAGGATTTGATTTGCCTGCTCCTCCTGCTGTCCCTCCCCCTGTTGCCTGTCCTTCATCGGAATTGTGCGCAATCTTTTCATGTATAACAAAAGAAAGCTTGTCAGACACAGACTGTTGCATTTGACAATTCTCATCACTTCTCTTATGGCATTCCCATCAAAGTAATGAATCTTCAACAGGCATGCATGCATTGTAGGAAGCTGTCTGCACTTAATTGAAGTCTTTTATGTGCACGTCTCACATATCATTTAGTGAACAGGATGATACCCTTAGATTTGTGAATGCACTTCAAGGGCAAATATAGGTCTACTGTCTGAAATGTACAAAATATACATTAATGGCAGGTTGCAGCCATCAAACTTACCTTTTCTGATCTTGTGAGGTCTTTAAACCTTATTCAGCATTGGGGAAGGTTCTTGGGAGGTTATCGAGTTGCCATTCATCCCTGTGCCACTTCCTACCAGATGGTCCTGCTGTTGTGTTGGCAGATCTCTTACCACCCACTCCCACTATTCCATCCTTTCCCACCCTTTGTCTAATATCAATCAGAATCATATTTACATCACACTTGAGAAGTTTTAGGCTCTCTTCCTGGTCCATAGTTTGAAATTGCTGTATGCTGGTACTGCTTTAAGAGCAATCCAGCCTTAAGAGCAACATTTTTGTCAAAACCAGAGATTCCTCTTCTTTCTCCACCACCCCCCCCATGGATTTTCCAAGTCTCCCAACATA